>NC_092334.1:224790000-225060000 GCF_046630445.1 Rutidosis leptorrhynchoides
ACATAATCACCGATATTATAATCCTAATCTATCGTATTATCATCTCTTTGGCCTAACAGAGAACATATACTGGGTTTCGGTCCAAATAGTAACTAGAACATGACAGCCCAACAATGTCAGGATATATAGCCTAATAATAGGCCCAAGTGTTATTTGTTTAATTGAAGATTATTGGGCTTGAGTCTTGTCTATGGCCCAATGCAGAATCTGCATCGATTAGTTTAAAACAAGAATTGATGTTCATGGAAATTGGAATCCAAAGAATACGTCTACCTCCTGACCCCTCCATCATCATCTTCACATGTCAACATCATCATCATATTAACCCTCATCATCTTAACATACTCAACATCTTCCACATACGCATCATCATCAATATCAAATATCATCACGATCATTATCATAACTAGTTCGTCGTCTTCTTCACTCAACATCACCCTCGTTAATTACTGTTTGAGAAAGAAAAGGGAACGCAGCAATGGTAACAACGAACAGGTAGTATTCGAACAGCAGCAAGTTACTTGTTGTGGTGGTTTTTATTGACAGTTTGAAACAGGAAAAAGAAACGTTTAATTAGTAAGAGTGGTACACGATGGTGGTGGTTTATGGTTTAATGGAGGTGAAGTGGTGGTTCAATGAGGTGATAGACGGAGATGGTTGCGGTTGTAGGGTGGTCAGATTGTGGTGGCCAAAAGTTGTCGTAAGGAGAAGAAGAACACAAGCATTTTGATGGGTGTTATGATCATGTAACTGTATCCATATATCTATATTTATATACCTATATTTATATATTTTATAATATAGTAAATATAATAAGTGGGAATTAGCTGTACAAATAAAAAGTCATCGTTGAATTTGGAATTTTCTTTGTTAACATCCATTTCACTGTAACAAATTTTGTGATTGATAGAAAAGTTAGGATATGAATTATTAATAATATTTTTATAAAAAAACGTGCCATTAAAATATACATTAGTAGCCATTCACTTGTTTGATAGTACCGACAGTTTTCTCAGAGTGATATATCGTGGTCCGTTGTAAATTAATGGCGGATAAAAAGTCTTCGGAAAAAAAATCCCATATTTTTAAATTAACTATATTTATTTATTGTGGTCATTATGGTATAAAATTTGATTAGTAATTATTAAATAAAAATTACATTAATTATTCACTCCTAACCCCAACTAAAATATAGAAAGTTTTAAAATTCAACAAATGGTTCCTAAATACATTTTTAATAAGTCTAAGATTTGTAAAACTCATTTTCGGATCATCATTTATTTTAAAATCATATACGTTCGAATTTAACTTGTTTAATATCAATCGAAACATCAAACGAGTATTACAATTATTTAATATTTATTTTCAATATATTTTATTTATATATAAAGATATATTTTAAATAATAATTATTATAATATCCTATTTTTATTTTATTAATTTTTAATAACAACAAAATATAATACTTCAAATTATATTTCAATTATTATTTATATATACATATACACATATCTATTTACACTTAATTGTTCGTGAATCGCCGAGAGCAGTCGAAGGTCAATTGAATATATGAAACAGTTCAAACTTTTTGAGACTCATCATTACAGACTTTTCTTATCGTGTCGAAACATATAAAGATTAAGTTTAAATTTAGTCGAAAATTTCCGAGTCGTCACAGTTGCTAGTTGTATGTTTGGTGATACTAGCTCGTTTATGCATTGTTTGCGTGGTGTTTGTAAGTGGATGCGTGTAGGTAAACTATATATCTATATGTATAAGTATTGCATTCACTAAGCAATTAGCTTACCCTCTCGTTGTTTATATTTTTTTATAGGTTGCAAGTGGCGGCTTGGGTTTGCTTGGGGACTAGTGCTTTACGGATTGCTTTAGACTTTGATTAGGATTGGTTAGCGTTCCCAATCACCATGCTCGGTTTTGGTTGTAAAGTAAACTAGTCGGGTCATGATCTATCTTTTGGATACGTCAAATGGGTCCCGGGTTGTATTCCTGTTTTGTAAACTTAATTCATGCATTGTATGTTTTAAAGGTGTTTAATCTTAATATTGTAATGATGATGTTTTCAGAAACATAAATGGGCTAATGTTGTATATATTATTATGTTAAAAAGGAAAAAATATTATGGGCCGAAAATACGACGGGTTAGGTCGTTTCACATGGGCTTGTGATTGGGATAACCCCGATGATGTGCATTATTATATAATCCCAACCGTGTGGGTTTGGTTTTTGGTTTGCGGTTGATTAACCCCGATGATGTGGATTTTTATAATCCCGGGATCGTGGGTTATGGTGTGGGACATGAATTTCGGGTTGTACGTATTCATAATATTTCGGGTAGTACGATTGTCCCTTTTGGGTTGGACCCATAGTTTGAGGTAGTGAATGTCAGGTTGTTCGAATTCACTAAGGCTCGGTTTGCGCGACCATCCTCGGTTATACTATGTAGTGAAGGTAGTGAATCTCGGGTTGTGCGTATTCACTAAGGCCGGGTTGCACGGCTACCCTTCGGGTGATTAAGGTTAAGTGGTTAACCTTGGGTTGTAGATTCGTTGATTATATATAAATATTTTATTTATATTGTTGTGATGTAGCTAACCCTCTGGGCATAGCTTAATGGCGTTGTTCATATCATTTTTGGTGTACTTACATTGTTGATATATTAGTTTGTTGTATAGCGATCGTACGGTATGCTTAGATTAGCTTGCTCTTATGCTTGGACTCCGGTATGTGCTATTTGATTGTTATTGTATAGACCCGTCCTAATCCATAAGGACAAATACAATAACATATGATTACATTGCGAGATATTTGACCTCTATATGATACATTTTACAAACAATGCATGCGTTTTAAAAGACAATCTTTCATTCATCGAAAGTTGACAGGCATGCATACCATTTCATAATATCCAACTATAAATGACCTAATCTGTCATTTACTTAATCATAATCTTTATTGAACTCAACGACTTGAATGCAACGTCTTTTGAAATATGCCATGAATGACTTCAAGTAATATCTTTAAAATGAGCAAATGCACAGCGGAAAATTTCTTTCAATCCTGAGAATAAACATGCTTTAAAGTTTCAACCAAAAGGTTGGTGAGTTCATTAGTTTATCATCAATACTCATTTCCATCATTTTTAATAGACCACAAGATTTTCATTTCCATTTCTCATAAATATACATCTCATACATAGAGATAAAAATCATTCATATGGATTGAACACCTGGTAATCGACATTCACAAGATGCATATAGAATATCCCAATCATTTCGGGACATCCTTCAGACATGATAAATTTCGAAGTACTAAAGCATCCACAACAATGGATGGGGCTTGTTGGGCCCGATAGATCTATCTTTAGGATTCGCGTCAATTAGGGTGTTTGTTCCCTAATTCTTAGATTATCAGACTAAAAGGGGCATATTCGATTTCGATCATTCAACCATATAATGTAGTTTCGATTACTTGTGTCTATTTTGTCTAACATTTATAAAAGCGCATGTATTCTCGGTCCCAAAAATATATTTTGCAAAAGCATTTAAAAAGGGAGTAATGAAACTCACAATACTGTATTTCGTAGTAAAAATACATATGATGGCATTGAACAAGAGCTAGGTTGGCCTCGGATTCACGAACCTATATTAGTATATGTTGGTCAAATAAATGTCTAACAATTTAGGTCAGGTCATAGTGTATCACAATCCTAATGCTCGAGATTATCATGCAAAAGTCAACAAAAGTCAATTTGACTCAAAATGATTTCCAAAATTTATACGTGTTTATTATATAACTTAAATATAGTCGGTTTATATATATTTAAATATATTTATCAGATTTTATTAAAGTAAATAATAAAAGTCATTTATTAATAAAAATTTATATTAACATTTATATATGATAAAAATATACTTTTATATATCTTAAGTAATAAAATTTATAAAGTTCACTTAATATCGTAAAACTATATTGGTAGTTATTAATAATGTAATTATATTACGCGTGGTAAAAATATCTTTGTATCCCATATTTATTTGATAAAATAATATTGATAATAATAATAATGAGTAAAAGTTGTATTATTTTGTAATAATAATAATTATTATTATCCTACTAATAATAACAATATTTATATTTACTAATGAAGATGATAATTCTAAATATGATAATTTTAATAATAACGATACTTTTTATTAATAACTTTAATAATAATAATAATAATAATAATAATAATAATAATAATTCTATTCAAAATAATAATTTTTAATAATAACAATACAAAAATGATAATAATACTAATAATATTTTATAATAGCAATGGTTTTCTATTAAAAAATGATAATTTTAA
Source organism: Rutidosis leptorrhynchoides (assembly GCF_046630445.1). Lineage (NCBI taxonomy): Eukaryota > Viridiplantae > Streptophyta > Magnoliopsida > Asterales > Asteraceae > Rutidosis > Rutidosis leptorrhynchoides. The sequence goes on from NC_092334.1 coordinate 224,794,370, forward strand.
TAAAAATGATAGTTTTAATATTAATGATACTTTTAATAATAATAATGAAAACGATATTTTTATCTAACTCAATATATTACAATATTTTAATTTCATCATGATACTTATACTCATTATTTCCTAATCGATTTGTTTAAAAGCTTTTAGTCCTGTTTTATATCGCATTCATAATAATGATAATAATAGCAATCATAATAATTAGATGATACTAATATTAGTTTTAATGATAATGATACTAGTAATAATAAATATTATAATAATATTAATTGTAATACTAATAATAATATTGAGGTTGCAGTTGTGGTTGAGTGGTAGTGGCCTGCCTCTAATACACTTGAGGTCAGGAGTTCGACTCCACCCGGCTACAACAATTACTTAAATGTAAATGCAACTCTATCCTGCCCGTCCGGAATCATCCGGGGCACCCCTAAGTGGGGTAAAGGGATGGGGGTTTTACTTGGCCGTGCCCTTGGATCGGTTTCAAGGTTTCCTCCCGGGCAGCGATGGGGGCGGGGTTATTATCGCTGCATCGGCATAGTCAAAACGGGAGATGATCGCAACGGGTGGTTTAGTCCCCCTCGGGTGATCCCAATTTCGCTGTCCTAAAAAAATAATAATAATATTAATAATAATAATAATAATAATAATAATAATAATAATAATAATAATAATAATAATAATAATAATAATAATAATAATAATAATAATAATAATAATAATAATAATAATAATAATATTAATAATAACCTTAATAATAATAACGATAGTAATAATGATAATAATAACCATTTTTAAATGATAATACTTGTCTTAATAACGATAATGATATTAATATTAATATTAATAATAATTTTTAAATAATAATAACGACGATAATAACGACGATAATAATAATAATTTTAGTAATAATCCTAAAATTAATGATAATTCAATTGGCTATATCTTTTAATCCGTTCATCGAAACCATACGTGAAATTACCCGTCCTAATCCATCAGGACGAATACATTACATTTGGTTACATCGCGAGGTACTTGACCTCTATATAATACATTTTACAAACATTGCATTCGTTTTTAAAAGATAAACTTTCATTACATCGAAAGTTGACGGCATGCATACCATTTCATAATATATCCAACTATAATTGACTTAATAATAATCTTGATGAGCTCGACAACTCGAATGCAACGTCTTTTGAAATATGTCATGAATGACTCTAAGTAATATCTCTAATATGAGCAAATACACAGCGGAAGATTTCCTTAATACCTGAGAATAAACATGCTTTAAAATGTCAACCAAAAGGTTGGTGAGTTCATTAGTTTATCAAAAACATTCATTTTCATCATTTTAATAGACCACAAGATTTTTCATTTCCATTTCTCATAAATATACATCCCATACATAGAGACAAAAATCATTCATATGGATTGAACACCTGATAACCGACATTAACAAGATGCATATAAGAATATCCCCTATCATTCTGGGACATCCATCGGACATGATAAAACAACATCGAAGTACTAAAGCATCCGCAACCATGGATGGGGTTTGTTAGGCCCAATAGATCTATCTTTAGGATTCACGTCAATTAGTAGATCAGTTTACTAATTCTTAGGCTACCAAGCAAAAGGGGCATATTCGTCTTCGATCATTCAACCATATAATGTAGTTTCGATTACTTGTGTCTATTTCGTAAAACAATTATAAAAGCGCATGTATTCTCAGTCCCAAAAAAATATATTGCAAAAGCATTTAAAAAGGGAGTAAATGAAACTCACAATACGATATTTTGTAGTAAAAATATGCATACGACGGAACTGAAGAATGCAGGGTTAGCCTCAGATTCACAAACCTATATCATTTATGTATATATTAACACATATAATTGTAATCGAACAAATTTATATATATATTTATTAGTTATATTATTTTTATATTAATAACATATATGTTTCCTATATTCATTTTATATATTAAAGATTTTATTAATGATAATAACAATGGTAGTTTTAATAATAAAGGTAATCTTTTTAAAAATGTAAATTTTAATACAAATGATAATTTTAATACTTTGAACAATATGAATGATAATAATAATAATAGTAATAATAATAACTATAATACCTATAATAACAATGTTTTTACTAATAATGATAATAATAAGGATAATAATAATAATAATAATAATAATAATAATAATAATAATAATAATAATAATAATAGTAATAATAATAATAACTATAATACCTATAATAATAATGTTTTTACTAATAATGATACTAATAAGGATATTAATAATAATAATAATAATAATAATAATAATAATAATAATAACAATAATAATAATAATAATAATAATAATAATAATAATAATAATAATAATAATAATAATAATAATACTTATGTCATTAATAATAATAATAATAATGATAATACTAATAATTATAAAAAGGTTAGAAAGGCTACCTTAATGTATAGGTTTTTTTTTAAAAAAATAAACACCGCTGTCCAGGCTCGAACCCGAGACCTCTCGCTCACCCATAACACCAATAAACCATTGAACCATATCCATTTTTCTGATTAATACCAGAATTTCATTTATTTTAACCCGTTCGTTTTCATTTCGGCCCAACAAGATGAATAGGAATTTGGCCCAACAAGATGAATAGAAATTCGGCCCAACAAGATGAATAGGAATTCGGCCCAACAAACAAATCACTAGAAGCCCCAATTCATTTGAAACCCATTACCAAGCCAAGTCCAAGATATCAAAATAGTTAGCCCAATTAGTAAATTCAAATACCCATAGTTTAAACTCTTTTAAATCATTGTGACCTGCTAATATCAACAATTAACTACTAGTCTTGAATGTAAGGATTTGGTGGCAGTGAAGTCCACGTGTTATAGCACTAGCACGAAAAAAAATTCCATTAATTAAGGATCACTTTTTCTTGCAACTTGATTGTCAATCACCTTTCCTAATTCACAAATGAATCTCACGTGATATATATTGAGAAGAGAAGTGGCGACAGTAATAAAAAATAGGAGCATAGTAAGTGGGTTTTTGTTGGGTTCTTGTCCAAAATAGAAAAATAAATGCAAAAAGTAGTTGTAGTCACCGAACAGTAAATACCGTCCGTAGGTGGTGGTGTTTTGGTGGTTTTGAGTTGCTTGGCTCGAATTAGTGAATGGTTACTTGCAAGTTGCAGCAGGTTATAAGTTTGATGATTGTTGGTTTTGTAGGTGATTAAAAGATTAGTGGTGATTTGTATGGAAACAGGAAAAGAAAACGAAGGTGATGGTTCGAACATTTTGCAGCAAACATTGATGTGGTGATTGAAGAGGGTAGTGAAAGGTGTTTATCAAGGTGATGAGGTGATGGGTTGTGATGAAGATAGGTTTCCTGGTTGACGATAGCAAGGAGGAAGAAACCTAGGAAGATGGTGGGTTTTGTGTGGTTAGTTCTCAGACAAAAACAGAATATAGCAGCAAGCATCACGATGGGCTTTCATAGCCAAAGATGGTGAGTGAAGAGGTAGATTGGTGGTTTGAGGTGTCCATCTCAAGAAGTGAACGAAGACGATGTAATGAAGGAAACAAAACTCAACCCCGAAGCATCAACATGAGGAATGTATGTGGCTCGTTAGGTGAACAATCCCATAATTGGGTCAGGCAAAAAGAAAAAAAAAATATATATGTTTAAATCTACACGCTCTCCTATTGTTTGCTGGTCATGATATATATAAATAATAACAGAAATATTAAAATAAGTAAAAGGTAGTAAAACATGATACCAGCTGTATGCATTATTATTTTCCTACCGACGTTTATATCCGGCTGCTATTTCGTGCTCCGTTGTTTACTCAATGCCGAATAAAAGTTTTCAGAAATATCTCATATTTTTAAATTAACTATATTTATTTATTTTGGTCATTATGGTATAAAATTCGAGCATTAACTATTAAATAAAAATTACATTAATTATTCACTTCCAACCCCAAGTAAAATATGAAAAGTTTCAAAATTCAACAAATAGTTTCTAAATACATTTTTAATAAGTCTATAGTTTGTAAAACTCATTTTCGGATCACTGTTTGATTTGAAATCACATAAGTTCCTTCTTAACTTGTTTACTATCAAACAAATAACAATTTAGCGTTACCGCCGTTTACTAAATAACTTCGAAATCACAAAATATGTATTTATTATATTTTATTTATATATATAGATATATTTTTAAATAAAAATAATTATAATATCTTATTTTTATTTTTATTAATATTAATAACAACAACATATAATACTTCAAATTTTAATTATTATTTATATACACACATATTTATTTACAATCAATTGTTCGTGAATCGTCGAAAGCAGTCGAAGGTCAATTGAATTCATGACAACAGTTCAAAATTTTTGAGACTCAATATTACAGACTTTGCTTATCGTGTCGGAAACATATAAAGATTAAGTTTAAATTTGGTCGAAAATTTTCGGGTCATCACAGTACCTACCCGTTAAAGAAATTTCGTCCCGAAATTTGATTGGGATGGTCATGGCTGACAATAAGTATGTTTTTCATGAGCATACGAGCTAGAAATTAGAGTTTTATCATCATTGAGTAATATGGATAAAATAATTCGATTACGCGAAGAGTATAAGTGAAGCTATCACAAATGAGTGAAATGAGAAAATAATATTTCGTCATATCCTTTGACGTAGATATGGTAGATTTCCGGAGTTCAAGGGATTTGGAGAAAATCTTCTTGATAAGATTTGATTCTTCGGTAATTAAGGAAATAAGATCTTCTTTGGTTAAATACGATAATCTGTTTTGATTGCACTGTTGGATATTTCACTATAAATCCACCCTTCTCATTTCCTTTATATTTTGAAGTTTCATACTTTTGTTTTCTCTTCCCGACTTTAAGTTATACGAATCATGGTCCAGAATTCACAGGTATGGAGTTCCGAATGAACATGACTAATGTTCTAAGAAAGAGATTGTAATAGCATGATCATGATTGGTTAAATTACCAGAATTCAAGAGAAAATATAGAACTATCAGGAAAATATGTTCTTGATATGTTTATATATTAGATAGAATGTAAGAGTCGTGTAACATGGCACATGATGACGTTATGGTCTGTGAATCATCACGTTTCCTTATAAACTCAGCATGACTTACTCTAATATAATCACGTTGATCAAGTGTCATTATATTATACTAAATCATGCTTCAGTTCCCAACACTACTTCAAAAACTTTCGTATTTTAAATTCAAATTTTACTGAATTTAGAAACTAAAATAGCTTTCTATTATGATATAACCCAGATAGAGCGGAGAGATAATTAATATCGGACAAGAATATTTATGAAGATATCTTCAGAAATATTGAGGATATTAATAATGAAAAATACGATAATATCTTAGAATTTTAGAATCAAATTGTGATGAAGAAATTCATTCACGATGATTTAGAGCGATTAAGGAGCAAGGTATTCACTAGAGATTTTATCAGAATCAGTAACATCAGGATTCTTTATGTACAAGTTTAGTCCTTGTGATTTGTTCAGAGTCTCCTTCATGGTTTGCTCAATTCGTTTTTCAGTATCAAAATCTATGAGCTTTTTCAACACTCCATTCTTTATCATCAACTTTTGACTGTTAAGGCAGTCTTTAGTTTTCACTGCTTCATCAGCTTTTTCAAAACTCATAAAACTGATTCATAGGCTAAAGCGCTTTTCAGAAATTCAGAATTGAAATTCGTAAATCCAGGAGATAGAAGTTATATATATATATATATATATATATATATATATATATATATATATATATATATATATATATATATATATATATATATATATATATATATATATATATATATATATATATATATAAATTGTTGTCGTAGAATCGCTGAGAATTTTGAGATTATCGATTGATACCTTCCGGTACTTGGTATGGTAATTATCGTTACGAGATACCGATGAGTTCATGATAAGAATTCAATGGATAAATATATTGATTTGTCGTAGAGATTTAAGCCAAGGAGCAATGAGGTTGCTGGTACATCTGCTGGTAATTTAGTGGAATATAAAAGATTCCCTGGTAATAATAAAAGAGCACGCATATATATCAAGGTTATAATAAGGTTGTTTCAAACGAAAAGTCGAAGTTGACTTGTTGGAGCTGTGATAAAATTGGCTAATTTGGAAAGGGATTGCAAAGTTATTTTCAGTAATAACAGCGCCAAAGGAGCTAGCACAGATACGTGTTAAACGTTTACTCAGGTTCCGAGTGTTTTCAGGTGCATAACCATATGCATCAATCTTTACTTCCGTAGATGAAGTGCGGTTGGTTCATCTTCTCGATTGAGGTGTTTTCAAGAATCATGAAAGGTTTGAACGCAAATTGTAATCATCAAGATACAAACGAGGTTTAAGATGAAATTAAGTGACAAATTTGAAGAATTGTTTAGTTTCATATGTTATAATCAATATTTTAATTCATTTTAATTGTCCAATATTGGCAGTCCACAGTTAGCAGTCCACAATTTAGTAATTCAATAATTCATATATAGTTTAATATATAATATTCGAATTAATTAATAAGTATCATGACCCGTACACATGTCTCAGACTCGATCACAACTCAAAGTATATATATTATTGTAGAATCAACCTCAACCCTGTATAGCTAACTCGATCATTACTGCATATAGAGTGTCTATGGTTATTCCAAATAATATATATAGATGCGTCGATATGATATGTCAAAACATTGTATACGTGTCCCGATAACAGTATTTAAATGACGATAAATAAAGTGCGTAAAATAAATAACAGAAATTAAATGACGATAAATAAAATTGCGAGAATTAAAATTGCGATAAATAAAATGTAATCAGTTAGCTAGGAACAATTAGCTAGGAACAGTTAGCGTGGATTCTTAACAAATTTTTTCTCGTAGTTAATTTGTTTGTTTCTAACAAATTTTATTTTTGTCCAATGTTTTCTTCATTATGTCACTTGTTAGATTCTGATAGATCAAAATCCAAATATGAAATTGAATGAAAAGGGTTATTCTGCGGTGAACGGATACGTATATCGGTGGTTGTAAATAGGATAGTAAATGACTGTTGAATTAGATTTAAAAGAATGTACAGTGTACTTATTAATGTGAAATCTAAATATTCCTAGGGTATTACCTACCCGTTAAAATATTTTCACCATTAACAGTTTGTACGAAAGAATTTTTAATTACAATCTTTATGAAAAAATATATATATACATATATTTTTTTTTCAGATGTAATCATGGATATAATGAGTCAATATGATATTAAACTCATTTGATTTACCGTTAGAACAAGAATATATAACCTCTAAAACATTAGAGATTACATAATCGTCATGTCGAACGAAGATAAATGATGTAGAACGATTCACAGATTGATGATTATGCTCGAGGTACATAATGAGATGTTGAGATGTGTGATGTTGAACTTGGGTTGTTGGTGGTATTGGTATTGATGTTGGTGCTGGTGATGCTGCTGAAGCTGGTAAATTTTGCGTCATATTCTCCAAAGTCACTACCCGAGCGCGAAAGTCGTTGACTTCTTCTATTATTCCGGGATGATTGTCGGTTGGAACTAGAGGATGAATAAGGTTTAGGATTTTAGATAGAATATAATCGTGACGAGATATTCTGAAAATGAGGCTGAAAATGGTGTTTCGGATAGGTTCGCCGGTAAGTGCTTCAGGTTCCTCGTTGAGAGGGCAATAAGGTGGGTGGAAAGGATCACCTTCTTCTTGTCTCCAGTGATTAAGTAGACTACGAACCCATCAAATGAATTGGGGATGGCTGACTGGTTGATTCATTCTGGTGACGCTGCTTTCGGAGCTTAGGTGAACATCCATGTCGGAATAGCTGTCGGGTTCTGAAGAACTTGAACTAGTGATGAGTCCCATTTTGTACGATTGAGTAAAAGATTTTTCGATAGGAAATGATTTTCGGTTATCAGATGGTATCCTAACTACATAGAATATCTATATATATAGAACAAAAGATTTCGTAGATTGCGGAGGAATTTACGGAATATACTAGATAAAGTTTACAGTAACAGATACGCTAAGATATGAATTAGCAGATACGCTTAGATATGAATTTTGTCTATACATTATTCATGCAATCAATGCAGTAAGATGTGTCTAGACTAAGAATGATAAGCAAGTGATTTTCCACACGAAATGATAAGCAAAACTTTTGACATGTAGACACGGTCGAAGTCCAGACTCACTAATACATCTAAACAACTACCAGTTAGACACACTAATGCAAGACCTGGTTCGCTAAGACCACCGCTCTGATACCACCTTAAATGACCCGTCCTAATCCATCAGGACGAATACATTACATTTGGTTACATCGCGAGGTACTTGACCTCTATATGATACATTTTACAAACATTGCATTCGTTTTTAAAAGACAAACTTTCATTACATCAAAAGTTGACGGCATGCATACCATTTCATAATATATCCAACTATAATTGACTTAATAATAATCTTGATGAACTCGACAACTCGAATGCAACGTCTTTTGAGATATGTCATGAATGACTCTAAGTAATATCTCTAATATGAGCAAATACACAGCGGAAGATTTCCTTAATACCTGAGAATAAACATGCTTTAAAATGTCAACCAAAAGGTTGGTGAGTTCATTAGTTTATCATAAATATTCATTTTCATCATTTTAATAGATCACAAGATTTTTCATTTCCATTTCTCATAAATATATGTCCCATACATAGAGACAAAAATCATTCATATGAATTGAACACCTGGTAACCGACATTAACAAGATGCATATAAGAATATCCCCTATCATTCCGGGACATCCATCGAACATGATAAAACAACATCGAAGTACTAAAGCATCCGCAACCATGGATGGGGTTTGTTAGGCCCAATAGATCTATCTTTAGGATTCACGTCAATTAGTAGATCGGTTTACTAATTCTTAGGCTACCAAGCAAAAGGGCATATTCGGCTTCAATCATTCAACCATATAATGTAGTTTCGATTACTTGTGTCTATTTCGTAAAACATTTATAAAAGCGCATGTATTCTCAGTCCCAAAAATATATATTGCAAAAGTATTTAAAAAGGAGTAAATGAAACTCACAATACGATATTTTGTAGTAAAAATATGCATACGACGGAACTGAAGAATGCAGGGTTGGCCTCAGATTCACGAACCTATATCATTTATGTATATATTAACACATATAATTGTAATCGAACAAATTTATATATATTTTTTTTAGTTATATTATTTTTATATTAATAACATATATGTTTCCTATATTCATTTTATATATTAAAGATTTTATTAATGATAATAACAATGGTAGTTTTAATAATAAAGGTAATCTTTTTAAAAATGTAAATTTTAATACAAATGATAATTTTAATACTTTTAATAATATGAATGATAATAATAATAATAGTAATAATAATAACTATAATACCTATAATAATAATGTTTTTACTAATAATGATAATAATAATGATAATAATAATAATAATAATAATACTTATAATAATAATAATAATAATAATAATAATAATAATAATAATAATAATGATAATAATACTTATGTCATTAATAATAATAATAATAATGATAATACTAATAATTATAAAAAGGTTAGAAAGGCTACCTTAATGTATATGTTTTTAAAAAAAAAAAAAACACCAACCGCTATCCAGGCTCGAACCCGAGACCTCTCGCTCACCCATAACACCAATAAACCATTGCACCATATCCATTTTTCTAATTAATACCAGAATTTCATTTATTTTAACCCGTTTGTTTTCATTTCGGCCCAACACGATGAATAGGAATTCAGTCCAACAAGATGAATAGGAATTCGGCGCAACAAACAAATTACTAGAAGCCCCAATTCATTTGAAACCCATTACCAAGCCAAGTCCAAGATATCAAAATAGTTAGCCCAATTAGTAAATTCAAATACCCATAATTTAAACTCTTTTAAATCATTGTGGCCTGCTAATATCAACAATTAACTACTAGTCTTGAATGTAAGGATTTGGTGGCAGTGAAGTCAACGTGTTATAGCACTAGCACGAAAAAAAATTCAATTAATTAAGGATCACTTTTTCTTGCAACTTAATTGTCAATCACCTTTCCTAATTCACAAATGAATCTCACATGATATATATTGAGAAGAGAAGTGGTGACAGTAAAAAAAATAGGAGCATAGTAAGTGGGTTTTTGTTGGGTTCTTGTCCAAAATAGAAAAATAAACGCAAAAAGTAGTTGTAGTCAGTGAACAGTAAATACCGTCCGTAGGTGGTGGTGTTTTGGTGATTTTGAGTTGCTTGGCTCGAATCAGTGAATGGTTACTTGCAAGTTGCAGCAGGTTATAAGTTTGATGATTGTTGGTTTTGTAGGTGATTAAAAGATTAGTGGTGATTTGTATCGAAACAGGAAAAGAAAACGAAGGAGATGGTTCGAACATTTTGCAGCAAACATTGATGTGGTGATTGAAGAGGGTAGTGAAAGGTGTTTATCAAGGTGATGAGGTGATGGGTTGTGATGAAGATAGGTTTCCTGGTTGACGATAGAAAGGAGGAAGAAACCTAGGAAGATGGTGGGTTTTGTGTGGTTAGTTCTCGGGCAAAAATAGAATATAACAGCAAGCATCACGATGGGCTTTCATGGCCAAAGATGGTGAGTGAAGAGGTAGAGTGGTGGTTTGAGGTGTCCATCTCAAGAAGTGAACAAAGATGATGTATTGAAGGAAATGAAACTCAACCCCAAAGCATCAACATGAGGAACGTGTGTGGCTCGTTAGCTGAACAATCCCATAATTGGTTCAGGCAAAAAGGAAAAAAAAATATATGTTTAAATCTACACGCTCTCCTCTTATGTGCTGGTCATGATATATATAAATAATAACAGAAATATTAAAATAAGTAAAAGGTAGTAAACCGTGATACCACCTGTATGCATTATTATTTTCCTACCGACGTGTGACGACCCGGAAATTTTCGACCAAATTTAAACTTAACCTTTATATGTTTCCGACACGATAAGCAGAATTTGTAATGTTGAATCTCAAAAAGTTTGGAACTACATTCATGTAATCAATTACCCTTTGACCGTGTTCGACGATTCACGAACAATTATTAGTATATAGATATGTATATATAATATATAACATTAACTGAAAACATTAACAAAGTATTAGATATATGATACTTTACATGAACGTATTTGTTTCGATATATTTATCGACAGAATTAAGAGATAATATCAAATGATTGAATTATCAGATACATTATGATATGATTACGGGCATATGTTATGAGGTCCACTGTGATTTAAGAAATCTATTCTTTTTGACAACATTCGGAAAATGGTAAAGTGATTTATAATGTGTCAATTAACGGGAACTAGACAAGGGTTAGTGGAAATTCCTGTTTAATTTCCAAGGCATGTTTTATAATATTGTCCTCGTGACCTTGATAAGATAACTATGTTAACTTTCATTTTATTTAATATGAAAATAAGAACGTGGAGTGTAAATAACTTAGATGTTGGATATCGACAAGTTAAGTAACTCGACATTTTTCATTAAGATGATTTCATGCGTTTATTTAACCTTTGGACTTTATCCCATGTTTCACCAATAGACTGTAATTTAAAAACTTGAAACCTATTATGAATATATATAATTCTACTTTTCTAAAATATTTTATGATATAACGATTTCTATTATTTTAACCTTTTAACAAAATGATTCTTAAATATATTTAGTTTTGGAAAACAAAATTATCATATTTATTTGATTTAGTTTCAAAAGTACAAAAAACATTTTCAGTTTAAAAAGAACTTTATTATTAAAAACGTATATATCTTTTATAAATATCTAGAACCACTTTTGACAACTCATTACTTAACCAGTATGATAAAGATAACGATATTTATATTTTATTTTATTAAATATATATAAAGATTTAAATTAATATTATATATATTTATACGCGTATTATACGTATATAGTTTTATACTTTTACTATACTTTAACTTTACCTTTACTTTACTTTTACTTTACTTTAACTTTAATAATTCATACTTTAATAATTCACTTTAACAATTCATACTTTAATAATTCATACTTTAATAATTCACTTTAATAATTCATACTTTAATAATTCACTTTAATAATTCACTTTAATAATTCATACTTTAATAATTCACTTTAATAATTCACTTTAATAATTCATACTTTAATAATTCACTTTAATAATTCAAACTTTAATAATTCACTTTAATAATTCAAAAATCTATTATAAATAGAATTGAATAGGTTTCATTATTTCATAGAAACTTGAAAATATATTTCTCTAAACTCTCTCAATCGAATTACATATATATATTTTCTTTGTATTATTTCAAGATATTATTAGTATACATAAAATACTACGACGGAGTTATACTCAGACGATTTCAAAATAAGTTTTCAAATGGGATAGAGCTAAGGAAATTATGGGTTATAGCTATAGAGGTTATGGGTATTGATCGAGGGTATTGCTCGTGAGGTCAACCTAACGTTTATCATTTTCGTTGCGTCTACGTACTTTCCTGCAATATTGAATCATAATATTGATACGTTCGTGAATCCGAGACAAACCCTGCACTTGTTCAGTGCCGTCATATACATAATTGCTACGAAATACATTATTGTAAGTTTCATTTGCTCCCTTTTTAATTGCTTTTGCAATATATATTTTTGGGCTGAGAATACATGCGCTGTTTTATAAATGTTTTACGAAGTAGGCACAAGTACTAAAACTAATTCTATGTGGGTGTAAACCAGAAATATACCCTTAGCTTGGTAACATTAAACTATTTGTCTTTGTACGGTAGGCGCGAATCCTAAAGATAGATCTATTGAGCCTGACAAACCCCATCCTGACTATTGGATGCTTTAGTACTTTGAGGTTATTTTAAACACACCTGATCTGGTGTACTTCAGAGGGTAAAACATGAATGTTAAGGCTTGTTACCGGGTGCCTACAACTTATAGAATACTTTTAAGCACTTGCGAGTGTACGAATATTTATGGAAACTGAAATCTTGTGGTCTATTACTATTACGGAAATGATTGATTATGATAAACTAATGAACTCACCAACCTTTTGGTTGACACTTTAAAGCATGTTTATTCTCAGGTATAAAAGAAATCTTCCGCTGTGCATTAGCTCATTTTAAGGATATTACCTGGAGTCATTCATGACATACTTTGAAAGACGTTGCATTCGAGTCGTTGAGTTCATCAAGATTAATATTAAGTCAATTATAGTTGGATGTAATATGAAATGGTATGCATGCCGTAAATTTTTTATGTAAAGAAAGTTTGTCTTTTAAAAACGAATGCAATGTTTGTAAAACGTATCATATAGAGGTCAAATACTTCGCGATGTAATCAACTATTGTGAATCATTTATAATGTATATGAACGGGTCCTTTCAGTTGGTATCAGAGCGGTGGTCTTAGTGAACCAGGTCTTGCATTAGTGTGTCTAACTGATAGTTGTTAAGATGCATTAGTGAGTCTGGACTTCGACCGTGTATACATGTCAAAAGTTTTGTTTATCATTTTTAGTCGAAAATCATCTACTTACCATCCTTAGGAAATTACTTGCTTATCATTCTTAGTCTAGACACGTCTTGCTGCATTGATTGCATGAATAGTGTATAGACAAAATTCATATCTTAGCGTATCTGCTAAATCATATCTTATCGTATCTATTACCGTAAACTTTGCCTGACATATTCCGTAAATTCCTCCGTAATCTATGAAATCTTTTGATCTATATATATAGATATTCTACGTAGTTAGAATACCACCCGATAGCCGGAAAATCATTTCGTATCGAATAATCCTTTATCAAATCGTACGAAATGGAATTCGTCATCAGTTCAAGTTCCTCGGATTTCGAAATGGAATCCCACTCAAGCTCCGAAAGCAGTGTGACTGGAATGGATCAACCAATCAGCCATCATCTATTCTGGATGAATTGGGGATGGGTTCATAGCCTCCTTAATCATTGGAGACAAGAAGAAGGTGATCCTTTCCATCCACCACATTGCCCTCTTGGCAATGAACCTGAAGCACTTACCGGCGAACCTGTCCGAAACACCATTTTCTCTCTCATTTCCATAGTATCTCGTCATGATTATATACTACACCAAATTCTAGATCTTATTTATCCGCTCGTCCGAACCGACAATCACCCCGGTGTAATAGAAGAAGTCAACGAGCTTCGCGTTCGGGTAGTGGCTTTGGAGAATATGGTGCAAAGGTTACAAACACCAGCAGCAGCACCAGCAACATAACCAGTACCACCATCAACAATATCAACAGTACCATTACCACCACCAACAACAACCGCATCGCAAACCTCAACTTCACAATCTGTCCCATGAGCATCGATGTCATACGCCCTATAGATACTAAGAAATACCACAACGATGAAGTATTGATTCATAACTTCATTGGGAAAACATTCTACGACGATTATGTAATTTCTAAAGTTTAGAAATTATCTATCCTAGCCTTAACCATAAATCAAGTGAGTTTAATTTAATATTAACTCATTAAATCTATATTACATCTAAAGAAATATACACATATATTTCCATAAAGACTGTAATAAAATTCTTTTGTACAAAATATTAATTGTGATATTTTTTTTAATGGGTAGGTAATACCCGAGAGATATATAAATTCACAATTAATATGTTACATTCTTCGAATCTGATTCAGCAAATCATCCATTATACTCCCTACTTTCACAACAATATACATTCTTTATAGAAATCAAAACAACCATACTCATTCAAAAATCTAATTACATATTCTGATTTTGAAATCGCCGAATTCAATTCAAGTTATAACCGGTATCATCACTCTTAGATTCTTACATCTTTCAAAGCTATACTTTAACTTCAAAACTGTGTTAGAACATCGTATGTATATTAACGATTATAATCTGTGTTCAAGCCCTTCGAAATACCTGAAGACACTTCAAATAATGAACAATCGAGATGATGATCCAACCACATGTTATCCACAGTTACGTACCTGAAAAACTCTTGAAACCAAAGTCATAATTTAACATGTATCCATGTCAGACCTTTTGGCATTTACTAGCTAAAATAACTTTTCAATCCCTTCTAAAAATAGACGGTTTTGTCACAGCTCCAGCAAACCAACTTCAATTGTTCATTTGAATAAGCCTTATTATAATGATTACCCCTTCATCATTATTACCGGGGAACCTTTCATATCTCGCCACATTAGCAGTAAACTTATTAACAACTTCATTGATCTTTGACTTTCCGAAAAATCTTTATATTTATCAAAACCCCATCATTTACTCATCTGCATCTTGTAACGAGAATTGCCATACGAATCATCGGAAATTAGCAATCAGTATTTTGAAATCTCGCAGCATGTCTACGCCAACAATTATATGTGTCTATCTTCTGGACTTATATACTTTGAATGTGAATTTTCTGAAAAACACCCTAAACTGCGAACTAGTTCTCGAAATACTGATGAAGCAGCAAAAACTATAAACGACCTTAACAGTAAAAAGTTTGATGATAAAGAGTAGTGTGTTGGCAAAGCTTAGAAAAAGAGAAGATTTGGTACTGAAAAATACGGATTGAGCAAACCATGAAGAAGGCTGTGGATAAATCACAAGGACGAAATCTACCTTCAAAGAATCCAAATGATTATGTGTCTGCTGAAGTTATTATCGAATACCTTGCTCCTGACTCTAAACCCTTACGGACAATATTCTTCATCATCCTCTGATATTAGAAATTTTAAGATATCATCGTATCTTTCATTATAAATATCCTCCATATTTCTGAAGATATTTCCATAATTATTCTTATCTGCAATCATTTACCTCTTCGTGCTGTCTGTATTACATCATAAAAGAAACTATTTTAGTTTCTAAATTCTGAAACTTTCGAATTTAAAATAGGAATATTTTTGAAGTAGTGTTGGGAACTGAAGCATGAACTAGTATAATATAATGACACTTGATCAACGTGATTATATTACAGTAAGTCATGCTGAGTTTCTAAATGGAACGTGATGATTTACAGATCATAACGTCATCATGTGCTATGTTACACGACTCTTGTATTCTCTTTAACCTCTAAAATATCAAGAAAATATTTCTTGATAATTCGGCCTTTTCCGAGGTATTCTAGTAATTTGACAAGTCAAGATCGTGCCATTACAATTTCCTTCTTAGAAAATTAACAATGTTCATTCCGAAATTCATATATGCGAATTCTGGACCATTACAAGCGGTGCTTAATCGCAAGAAGAAGAAACAAAAGGACAAAACTCCGAAATAGAAATTGGGGTATAAATCGCAGCAAATAAAAGAGAGCATTAATTGGGGATGACAATGATTATAGAAGACAGAAGCAGGGACATCGAAATATAAGGGAATATATAAAACCCAACAACAACCCAGAAACTATAAACCGTATATATCGATGCATATAGCAATATAAAGATACGGGAGAACTAAAAACACTATAAAACCAAGAGTATAGTAGAAGTAAATAGATTCTTCTAGAGGTAGATGAAAACGAAGAACGACAGATATGAAAGTGAGGAGTATATCGAGAATCAGCACTGGATGAAGCATATTGACGAATAATTTTAAAGTAAGAATTAAGGGAGAAAGAATAGAAGGTGTGAATTAAAAGGAAATGAAGGAGGTGGATTTATAGTGAAATATCCGACAGAAAAATCGAGATGAATCATCGCATTAAATCGAAGAGGATCATAATTTCCTTAATCACCGAAGAATCAAATCCTATATAGATTACAAAGATTTTCTTTAATCCGGAGATCAACCGTGATGACGTTAAAAGATAAGATGAATCCCTATTTTCTCATTTCACTCTTTTACGATAGCTTCACTCATACGTTTCGAGTAATCGAATTATTTTATCCATATTTCTCAATCATGATAAAACCCTATGAATCAACTTATATTCGTCATAATAACATTCTTATTGTTAGCCATGACGACCTCGATCAAATTTCGGGACGAAATTTCTTTAACGGGTAGGTACTGTGACGACCCAGAAATTTCCGACCAAATTTAAACTTAACCTTTATATGTTTCCTACACGATAAACAGAATTTGTAATGTTGAATCTCAAAAAGTTTGGAACTACATTCATGTAATCAATTACCCTTTGACCGTGTTCGACGATTCACGAACAATTATTAGTATATAGATATGTATATATAATATATAACATTAACTGAAAACATTAATAAAGTATTAGATATATGATACTTTACATGAACGTATTTGTTTCAATATATTTATCGACATAATTAAGAGATAATATCAAATGATTGAATTATCAGATACATTATGATATGATTGCGGGCCTATGTTATGAGGTCCACTGTGATTTAAGAAATCTATTCTTTTTGACAACATTCGGAAAATGGTAAAGTGATTTATAATGTGTCAATTAACGGGAACTAGACAAGGGTTAGTGGAAATTCCTGTTTAATTTCCAAGGCATGTTTTATAATATTGTCCTCGTGACCTTGATAAGATAACTATGTTAACTTTCATTTTATTTAATATGAAAATAAGAACGTGGAGTGTAAATAACTTAGATGTTGGATATCGACAAGTTAAGTAACTCGACATTTTTCATTAAGATGATTTCATACGTTTATTTAACCTTTGGAATTTATCCCATGTTTCACCAATAGACTGTAATTTAAAAACTTGAAACCTATTATGAATATATATAATTCTACTTTTCTAAAATATTTTATGATATAACGATTTCCATTATTTTAACCTTTTAACAAAATGATTCTTAAATATATTTAGTTTTGGAAAACAAAATTATCATATTTATTTGATTTAGTTTCAAAAGTACAAAAAACGTTTTCAGTTTAAAAAGAACTTTATTATTAAAACGTATATATCTTTTATAAATATCTAGAACCACTTTTGACAACTCATTACTTAACCAGTATGATAAAGATAAAGATATTTATATTTTATTTTATTAAATATATATAACGATTTAAATTAATATTATATATATTTATACGCGTATTATACGTATATAGTTTTATACTTTTACTATACTTTAACTTTACCTTTACTTACTTTTACTTTACTTTAACTTTAATAATTCATACTTTAATAATTCACTTTAATAATTCATACTTTAATAATTCATACTTTAATAATTCACTTTAATAATTCATACTTTAATAATTCACTTTAATAATTCACTTTAATAATTCATACTTTAATAATTCACTTTAATAATTCACTTTAATAATTCATACTTTAATAATTCACTTTAATAATTCATACTTTAATAATTCACTTTAATAATTCAAAAATCTATTATAAATAGAATTGAATAGGTTTCATTATTTCATAGAAACTTGAAAATATATTTCTCTAAACTCTCTCAATCGAATTACATATATATATTTTCTTTGTATTATTTCAAGATATTATTAGTATACATAAAATATTACGACGGAGTTATACTCAGACGATTTCAAAATAAGTTTTCAAACGGGATAGAGCTAAGGAAATTATGGGTTATAGCTATGGAGGTTATGGGTATTGATCGAGGGTATTGCTCGTGAGGTCAACCTAACGTTTATCATTTTCGTTGCGTCTACGTACTTTCCTGCAATATTGAATCATAATATTGATACGTTCGTGAATCCGAGACAAACCCTGCACTTGTTCAGTGCCGTCATATACATAATTTCTACGAAATACAGTATTGTGAGTTTCATTTGCTCCCCTTTTAATTGCTTTTGCAATATATATTTTTGGGCTGAGAATACATGCGCTGTTTTATAAATGTTTTACGAAGTAGGCACAAGTACTAAAACTAATTCTATGCGGGTTTAAACCAGAAATATACCCTTAGCTTGGTAACATTAAACTACTTGTCTATGTACGGTAGGCGCGAATCCTAAAGATAGATCTATTGGGCCTGACAAACCCCATCCTGACTATTGGATGCTTTAGTACTTTGAGGTTATTTTAAACACACCTGATCTGATGTACTTCAGAGGGTAAAACATGAATGTTAAAGCTTGTTACCGGGTGCCTACAACTTATAGAATACTTTTAAGCACTTGCGAGTGTACGGATATTTATGGAAACTGAAATCTTGTGGTCTATTACTATTACGGAAATGATTGATTATGATAAACTAATGAACTCACCAACCTTTTGGTTGACACTTTAAAGCATGTTTATTCTCAGGTATTAAAGAAATCTTCCGATGTGCATTAGCTCATTTTAAGGATATTACCTGGAGTCATTCATGACATACTTTGAAAGACGTTGCATTCGAGTCGTTGAGTTCATCAAGATTAATATTAAGTCAATTATAGTTGGATGTAATATGAAATGGTATGCATGTCGTCAATTTTTTATGTAAAGAAAGTTTGTCTTTTAAAAACGAATGCAATGTTTGTAAAACGTATCATATAGAGGTCAAATACTTCGCGATGTAATCAACTATTGTGAATCGTTTATAATGTATATGAACGGGTCCTTTCACGACATTTATATCCGGCCGCTATTTCGTGCTCCGTTGTTTACTCAGTGGCGAATAAAAGTTTTCAGAAAAATCTCATATTTTTAAATTAACTATATTTATTTATTTTGGTCATTATGGTATAAAATTCGGGCATTAACTATTAAATAAAAATTACATTAATTATTCACTCCCAACCCCAAGTAAAATATGAAAAGTTTCAAAATTCAACAAATAGTTTCTAAATACATTTTTAATAAGTCTATAGTTTGTAAAACTAATTTTCGGATCACCGTTTGATTTGAAATCACATAAGTTCCTTCTTAACTTGTTTACTATCAAACGAATAACAATTTAGCGTTACCGCCGTTTACTAAATAACTTCGAAATCACAAAATATGTATTTATTATATTTTATTTATATATATAGATATATTTTTAAATTAAAATTATTATAATATCTTATTTTTATTTTTATTAATATTAATAACAACAACATATAATACTTCAAATTTTAATTATTATTTATATATATATACATACACACATATTTATTTACAATCAATTGTTCGTGAATCGTCGAAAGCAGTCGAAGGTCAATTGAATTCATGACAACAGTTTAAAATTTTTGAGACTCAATATTACAGACTTTGCTTATCGTGTCGGAAACATATAAAGATTAAGTTTAAATTTGGTCAAAAATTTCTGGGTCATCACAATACGCTTTCTAAATGAAAAGTTATTAATTTTTCGCCAGCTTTCCAACGACATGCATATCATATACCTTATCCCAGTAGCATATGTATTAAATTCATGATTCATCATAAACTATCTAACGACAATATTAAGCATACAAGCATGCATAATCCTATATACTCGAGCACTAGTCAGGGATACACTGTTAATACATAAAAGATAAGATATGAATGCTCACGTATCAATATTATGATTCAATATTGCAGGAAAGTACGTAGACGCAACGGAGATGATAAACACTAGTTTGACTCAAGAGTAATACCTCTGAACCATACCCATAACCTCCATAGCTATAACCCATAACTTCCTTAGCTCTATCCCGCTCAAAAATCCGTTTTGAAAATCACGCTCTCATGACCTCGTCGTAATATTTTATCTACAATACTACTAATATCGCTCCTAATAATACTAATACTAATAATACTAATACTAATAGATCATTTTAGCAATTCATCCCCATGCGATCGCATGAGGATTGGGCGTGTTGCCCATGTGATCGCATGAGCACTCTTGACAGCTCATATGCACTTCAATTCTTCTGCTGACAATTCGTTTAATATAATTATATATATATTTATATATTTATATATTTAATCTATATAATTAAATATATATTATATAATATTTACGTACATAGGTGACTTGTAATTTCAATTCCAATGACTCGTACGTTGCCACTCGACTTATGTCCTAGTTCTGGTTTCTCAAATGTTCTTTCATACGCTTAGAAAACTTGTACTTTACGTTTCGCGACATATACCTTTATCAAAATATAGACTTAAGTTATCAATAAACTATATCACTCAAAATGTAACTTGAATGTATAAGTGTTATGATCATTAGCTTCTTTATTTCACCGGCTCGTTATTTATTAATATATATATATATATATATATATATATATATATATATATATATATATATATATATGAAAATATTAATTTGATTCAAAACGTTTTATATCTAGTTAATATTATATTTTATCACATTGTAAAATATATATTAGCATTTAAAAATCTAAACTTGTACATATTGTATGTAATGGAAATATTTATGTAATAATATAATATTTAGTTTTTCGAAACTAATTATAATTCAAAGTTCGTTTTAAATTTGTTTAGAAAATATTATAACACGTATCGTTTACACCTTAAAACTTAATTTGATATAATTCATTTATGCGTCAACGTTTATTTTTAACCCCTTACAAGTTTTAAAACATATTTTTATTTCTCGTTATATTTATCTTTTATTTTATTGCATCTCGGACATTGTTAAGGATAATTTGTCAAAAGGTTTCTAAAAAGATTCCAAATTTTAAGATAACGTTAAAACCTTTATCCTTATTATACTGATTCAATAACAAATTATCAAAAGTGGTTCTAAATATTTATAAAATTATTTTCGTTTTAAAGAGACGTGACCCTCAATCGTTATATATATATAATCTCTAAAATTTCTAAGGATAATGGTAATAACTTTAATATTATTAAAGTTTTATAATATGTTCCTACTTCTCGACATTTATATTATTTATTTTCTATGTTTATTTATATTACGAGAAATTTAATATTGTTTCCCTTTTATATTTTCAAAACGTTTTTGTAACAAAGTTCTTTTAGATAGAAAATGTTTTCATACAATTGAGACTAAATAGAGTAATTATAAATTTGGTTTTCTAGAATCAGTTACATTCCAAATCATCCTTTAAAAAGGTTTCATCTATATCATAAAATGTTTTCAATATTATGAAAACTAAATAATTAACTTATCAAGAGCTACGAGACAATCATTGTAAGGCATGCATTGAAATTAAGCAGGAATCTATACTAACTTTTGTCTAGTTCTCGTTAATTGACACTTTTGTTCTTTCATGTAAATCACTTTACCAATTTTCTGAATATTATTAAAAAGGACAGATTTCTTAAATCAAAGTGGACCTTACTACATAGATCCGTAATCATATCACGTTGTATCTGATAATTCAATCATTTGATATTATCTTTTAATTTCTGTCAATAAAAAAATATTGAAACTAATACGTTTATGTAAAGTATTATTCATCAAATACCTTGTTAACGTTTTCAAGTCATCTAATAATTTCATAACTTATTTTTATATCAACCAGCCCGTTAAATGTTTTATTAATATTTCTCAATTTAATAATCACACATATGTATATATTCATACATATCTATTTACGCATAATTGTGTAAGGACTCGTCCTAATCTACCTGGACGAAGTCTTCAACATTTGGTCCCATTGCGAGGTACTGACCTCTATATGATACATTTTACAAACACTGCATTTGTTTTTAAAAGATTCGCTTTTAAAAGACAAACTTTCATTTACAACGAAAGTTGACAGGTATGCATACCATTTCATAACATCCAAACTATAAATGACCTAATCTGCCATTTACTTAGAAATATTCTTTATTGAACTCAATGACTTGAATGCAATGTCTTTTGAAATATATGCCATGAATGACTCCAAGTAATGTCTCTAAAATGAGCAAATGCACAGCGGAAGCTTTCTTTCATACCTGAGAATAAACATGCTTAAAAGTGTCAACCAAAAGGTTGGTGAGTTCATTAGTTTATCGTAATCAATCATTTCCATAATTTTAATAGACCACAAGATTTCATATTCCCATTTCCCATAAACATCATGCATAAAATTCATTCATATGGATTGAACACCTGGTAATCGATATTCACAATATGCATATAGAATATCCCCATCATTCCGGGACATCCTTCGGACATGATAATTTTGAAGTACTAAAGCAGTTCAAATTCTCTGACTGGGGCTTGTTAGTGCCCATAGATCTATCTTTAGGATTCGTGTCAATCAGGGTGTCTGTTCCCTAATTCTTAGATTACCAGACTAAAAGGGGCATATTCGATTTCGATCATTCAACCATATAATGTAGTTTCAATTACTTGTGTCTATTTCGTCAAACATTTATAAAGGCGCATGTATTCTCAGTCCCAAAAATATATATTGCAAAAGCATTTAAAAAGGGAGCAAATGAAACTCACAAGTTTATGTTAACACCTATATCATTTATATATATATTAACACATATAATCGTAATCGAACAAGTTTATGTTTTATTATTAACTGTTATGTTAGTAACTTGTATGTTTCATTAGTAACTAAATTAACTATACTTATTTTATATACTTTAGATAAATAATTAGTATGTATTATGAAAATATTAATGTTGTTATGTGATGTGTTTTAAATATATTTTTATATAACTATTTATTATGTAAAATAATATCAATAATAATAAATAAAAATTTGTATCTTTTTATGATAACAATAATAATACTAAAAGTAATTAGATTTAGTAATGATACCGACATGTTGATAATAATACTAATAATAAAAGTAATGTTAGTAATAATAAAAATGATAATAATGATAAAATAAAAATGTTAGTTTTCATAAAAATAATATTTTAAATAATAATGGTTCTTTTAATAAAAGTGATGATTTTAATAGAAATTTTAGTAGTCATATTAATAATAATACCAATATTAATGTTAAATGATAATTTTAATACTATTATTACTAATAATGATACTTTTAATAATAATGGTTATAATAATAATACTTATGAATATCATAATACTAATACTCATATTAATAATAATAATAATATGTATTGTAATAATAATAATAATAATGATAATAATATTAATTATACTAATAATCTTATTTCTAATATTGGTAATAATAATTACTTAATAACAATCAATAATAATAATAATAATAATAATAATAATAATAATAATAATAATAATAATAATTATAATAATAACAATAATAATAATTATAATAATAACAATAATAATAATTATAATGAAATATTAATAATAAAAGTATTAGTAATAACTACCTCAAAGGAGTAGCCCTTAAAAAAATGCCCAAGTCCGGGTTTGAACCCGCGACCTCCCGCTAACCCGATAACATCCTTAACCAGTCCTATGTCCCTTCATTTCTGAATTAAATTGCGCTTTTAATATATTTAACCTATCACTATCTGTATCCATTTACTTCTTCTTCTTCATAATTATTTTTGAATTTTCATACCCGTTATCATATCATAATCACTACCATTTTCTTGATCATAACCGCTCAATATCATAAAATCTTAACCCTAATCATCATCTAATAAACTCATCATCTTAACATGTATCATTTTTCATTTTCATGTTTCATCATCAATCAAACTCGTTACCATATCCATTTATCATTAACTTGATTAACATAATTCGGTCATTATCATCATCATCATTATGATCTTTCAATATTACTATTAACATCTTAAACTATCTTGCTATAATTTCAATACTTCGACAGCTCATCAACTAATTTCATTACCATGCCCGGTTCCTCGGCCCAATAACACAGTCCAATACAAAAGAAAACAGGAAAACAGCCTATTACGGTTCACTAATAAAACATCACGGCCCATCATACAGTTCAAAGATTGTGGCCCAACATAACATAATTATCCTTGGTCCCAAAAAACGAATCTGTATCACTATTCGTTTCCCTTTTTTTTTATAAAGTGAATAAATGGAATCACAAAGTGCCGACCACCTTTTATAAGTCTCAAGTGGATTATTTGATTGATTGTTGTCGACCATAAAGTCTAAACCATCCCATATGTAATATATTACTTTTAAACCAAGTGGTTTTATTCGAATTATAACAGGGACATGCACAACTCACGTAGAGCGAGAAAGAAATATAGCAGTTTTTCAATGGTGTTGTTTGTCGTATAGAAATAATATAGTTTAACTGCAGCAGAAATAGTTCGATGTTACAGTGGTTAATGGTGTTCGAGTGTTGGTTTAATGGAGGTGAAGTGGTGGTTGAAACAGAAATAAAAGGTGCAGCAAAAATCGTGAATTGTAAGAGAGAGAGGGAGTGAGAGAGGTGTTGTGGGTTCACAACGAAGAAAGCGATGAGGTGGTTCTCGAATGATGAAGGTGATTGATATGTAGAGTGATCACGAATAATAAAAGTGGTGGTGATTGATTATGGGGTTCGAAGGTGGTGGTTTGGTGATGGTACTTCGACAAGAATTAAGGAGACGGAAAAATGAATTTCATGTGGGTTTGTATTTCTTGAGGCTACCCGATGAGGGTTTGGTTCATGGTGATCGAACACAAGTAGTAATGGTGGTAGTTCAAATGATCGTGATATGAGGAAGATGGTGGTTTGGTGATGATCAAGTAGGTTTTCCCCAATCATAGATATGAACACTATTTGTGCAATAAAGCTAAATAGATAATAGAAATCAAGTTTACGATCGTGATTACCTTCAAATTGAAACTGAGTTAGAACCGAAGTAACATGGAAACCTCCTCTCATGTTTTGTTTCTACAAGACTCCTTTCTTCATGACTAAAAATATTTATTCGGTGATTGATCCATTTAGTAAAAGACTATTGGTATATGTCGATATGGTGATCAAACAAAAGAATGTGTAGTGTATATATATAGCAGTAGGGTGTTGGTGTGTGTGACAGGAACATAGTAGTGTAGCCACAGTTGGTGTATGTTTAGTTGGGTTAATGATGGTGTTAATCGACCCAAGAAAACAAGAACTCATGGTGGTCGATCAAAGATGGTTCAAGATGGTGGGTTGATGCATGATTGAAGAAGAAGAAGAAGAAGGTTGTTCTCGGTTAATAGAAAAATAAGGAAGAAGATGAATAAGAATAATGGTGGGTTTGGTCTATGTATCAATATGTATCAAATAATAAGATATAAGTAATAAGTAATACTATAGTAATAATATTTAATACTCCATATGAACATGTGATCAGAATTGAAAACACTGTCTAATAATGCCCACAGTTAAGCCGCATTGATTTTGTAATTTATCTACCGACAGTTTTCACGGACTGTGTATCATCTTACTATTTGAAATTAGTGGCGGATAAAAGTCTTCAGAAAAATCATAAATTTTTACAGTAATTATCTTTATTTATTTCTGTCATTATGGTATAAAATTCGATTATTAACTATTATATAAAAATTATATCAACTGTCCCTCTCAATTCTGGGTTAAATATAAAAAGTGGTAAAACTTAACAAATTGTTCCTAAATACATTTTTAATAAGTCTAAAATTTATAGAACTTATTTTCGTATCACCGTTTATTTTAAGATTACATAAGTTTGAATTTAACTTGCTTAATATCAATCGGAACATCAAACGAGTATTACAATCATTTAATATTTATTTTTAATATACTTTATTTATATATATAGATATATTTTAAATAATAATTATTATAATATCTATTTTTAATTTATTAATTTTTAATAATAACAACATATAATACTTCAAATTATATTTCGAATTATTATTTATATATACATACACACATATCTATTTACAATTAATTATTCGTGAATCGTCAGGAATAGTCGAAGGTCAAATGAATATATGAAACAGTTCAAAATTTCCAATACTCAACATTACAACTTTGCTTATCTTGTCAAAACTATATAAAGATTAAGTTTAAATTTGGTCGAAAATTTTCGGGTCGTCATAGTACCTACCCGTTAAAGAAATTTCGTCCTGAAATTTGATTGAGATGGTCATGGCTGACAATAAATATGTTTTTAAGACGCATATGAGCTAGAATTTAGAGTTTTATCATCATTGAATAATATAGATAAAACTACTCGATTATGTGAAGAGTACGAATGAAGCTAACGCAAAAGAGTGAAATGATGAAATTTCAGATTCGTCTTAACTTTTGACGTAGTCACGGTGGATTTTCGGATTTCAAGGGATTTAGAGAAAATTTCCTGGATTTAATTCTTCGGTAATTAAGGAAATTAGGATCCGCTTTAAATACGATTATCTGTTTTGATTGCTCTGTCGAATATTTTACTATAAATCCACCCCCTTCGTTTCCTTACAATTCACACCTTCTATTCTTTCTCCTTTAATTCATACTTTGAATCATTCATCAATATGCTCCATCCAGTTCTGATTCTTGATATACTCCTAACTTTCATATCTGTCATTCTTCTTTTTCATCTACCGCCGGAAGAATCTATTCATTTCTACTATACTCTTGGTTTTATAGTATTTTTAGTCCTCCCCTATCTTTTTGTTGCTATATGCATCGGTATGTACGGTTTTTAATTTATGGGTTGTTGTTGGGTTTTATATCTTCCTTTATATTTCGAAGTTCCATACTTCTGTTTTCTCTTCCTGACTTTAAGTCAAACGAATAATGGTCCAGAATTTGTAGGTATAAAGTTTCGAATGAACATGACTAATGTTCTAAGAGAGAAATTGTAATAGCACGATCTTGATTGGTTAAATTACTAGAATTCAAGAGAAAAGATAAAACTATCAGGAAGATATGTTCTCGATATGTTTGAAGATTGAGTAGAATGTAAGAGTCGTGTAACATGGCACATGATGACGTTATGGTCTGTGAATCATCATGTTCCATTAGAAACTCAGCACAACTTACTGTAATATAATCACGTTGATCAAGTGTCATTATATTATACTAACTCATGCTTTAGTTCCCAACACTTCTTCAAAAATATTCAAATTTTAAATTCAAATTTTTCAGGATTTAGAAACTAAAACAAGTTCCTTTCTGATGTACACAGATAGCGCGAAGAAATAATTGATTTCAGATAAGAATAGTTATGAAAATACCTTCAGAAATATCGAGGATATTTATAATGAAATATACGATGATATTCTGGAATTTCTAATATCAAAGGATGATGATGAAGATTTGTCCGTAAAGGTTTAGAGTTAGGAGCAAAGTATTCGTTAATGAATTCAGCAGATACTGAATCATTTGGATTCTTTGAAGGCAGATTTAGTCTCTGTGATTTGTCTACAGCCTCCTTCATGGTTTTCTCAATCCATTTTTCAGTACAAATTTTCCATTGAGTGTTTCCAACACTTCATTCTTTATCATCAAACTTTTGGCTGTTAATGTCGTTTACAGTTTTTTGTTGCTTCATTCAACTTTTTCAACATTCCGAGTATTGATTCATAGACTGGGTGCTTTTCAGAATTTCAGAATGGAAGATCATACTTCTAAAAGATAAATGTTATATTTATACATATAACTGTTGATGTAGGCATGCTGTGAGGTTTTAAAATACTGATTGCTGATTCTCGGTAATTGGTACGAATGAGTATATGATAGGGTTGCAATGAATATAATGATTTTTCTGAAAATCAAAGATCAACACAGTTATTGATAAGTTTACTGCTAATGTGATGGAATGTAAACGGTTCCCCGGTAATGATGACGAAAGGCAAACTTATATATCGAGGTTATAATAAGGCTAATTCAAATGAAAGTTCGATGTTGATTTGGTGGAGCTGTGATAAATTTGGCTAATTTGAAGAGGGATTGTAAAGTTATTTTCGGTAATAACAATGCCAAGGGATCGTAGATTCGTGTTAAACTTCTATTTAGGTTCCCAGAGTTTTCCAAGTGCATGACTGTGGATAACATGTGGTTGGATCATCATCTCGATCGTGGTGTTTTCAAGAATCATGAAAGGTTTGAACGCAGATTGTAATCGTCAAGATATAAATGAGGTTTAAGATGAAATCAAGTGGCAAACTTAAAGAATTGTTTAGTTTCATATGTTATAATCAATATTTTAATTCATTTTAATTGTCCAATAATAGTACTCCATAATTAGTAATTCAATAATTCATATATAGTTTAATATATAATATTTGAATTAATTAATACGTATCGTGACCCATTGTATACATGTCTCAGACTCGATCACAACTCAAAGTATATATATTATTTTAGAATCAACCTCACCCCTGTATAGCTAATTCGAACATTACCGCATATAGAGTGTCCATGGTTATTCCAAATAATATATATAGATGGCGTCGATATGATATGTCAAAACCTTGTATACTTGTCCCGATATTTAAAGTGCGTAAAATAAATAACAGTAATTAAATGACGATAAATAAAATTGCGAGAATATAAATTGCGAGAATATAAATTGCGATAAATAAAATGTAATAAGGAATTAACAGTAAGCTAGGAACAGTTAGCTAGGATTTTGTTAGCGTGGATCCTTAACAAAATTTTTCTCATAGTTAATTTGTTTGTTTCTAACAAATTTTATTTTTCTCCAATGTTTTCTTCATTATGCCACTTGTTGGATTCTGATAGGTCAAAATCCAAATATGAAATTGAATGAAAATGGTTATTCTGTGGTGAACGGATTCGTATATCTGTGGAAGTAAGTAGGATAGTAAATGACCGTTGAATTAGATTGAAAGGATGTACAGTGTAACTTATTAATGTGAAATCTAAATATTCCTCGGGTATTACCTACCCGTTAAAATATTTTCACCATTAACAGTTTGTATAAAAGAATTTTTAATTACAATCTTTATAAAAACATATATACATATATATTTTCTTCAGATGTAATCATGGATTTATGAGTTAATATGATATTAATCTCATTTGATTTACCGTCAGAACAAGAATATATAATCTCTAAAACATTAGAGATTACATAATCGTCATGCAGAACGAAGATAATTGATGTAGAACAAGATGTAAAACGAAGATTATGCTCGAAGTATAGATTGCGATGTTGAGGCGTGGGATGCGGATGTTGTTGTTGGTGGCTGTGATGGTACCGTTGGTGTTGCTGATGGTGGTACTGTTAGTGCCTGTATTGCTGCTGGTGCTTGTAACCTTTGCACCATATTCTCCAAAGCCACTACCCGAGCACGAAGCTCGTTGACTTCTTTTATTACACCGGGATGATTGTCGGTTCGGATGACCGGATATATAAGATCTAGAATTCGAAATAGTAAATAATCATGACGAGATACTCTGGAAATGAGAGAGAAAATGGTATTACGAGCAGGTTCGCCGGTAAGTGCTTCAGGTTCTTCGTCAAGAGGGGAATTCAGTTGATGGAAGGGATCACCTTCTTCTTATCTCCAATGATTTAATAGACTACGAACCCTTCCCCAATTCATCCAGAATTGATGATGGCTGTTTGGTTGATCCATTCCAGTTATACTCCTTTCGGAGCTCGAGTCGAAATCCATGTCGGAATAGCTGTCGGAATCCGAGGGATTTGAACTAGTTGCGAGTTCCATCTTGTACGATTAAATAAATGATTTTCGATATGAAATGATTTTCGGATATCGGATGATATTCTAATTTCATATAATATCTAAGTATAGTACAGAAGTTCCCGTAGATTATGGAGGAAATTAAGGAAACGTGTTAGACAAAGTCTAATATGATGGGATATGAATTTGTCTGTACACCATCTATGCAATAATTTCAATAAGACGTGTCGAGACTGCATATGATAGATAGATATTTTTTGACAAAGAACGGTAAGCAAAACTTTTGACATGCAGACCAGGTTCAAGTCCAGACTCATTAATATAACCTAACAACTACTAGGTCGAAGTCCAGACTCATTAATGCATCCTAACAACTACTAGTTAGACACACTAATGCAAGACCTGGTTCGCTACGACCACCGCTCTGATACCACCTGTAAGGACCCGTCCTAATCCACCTGGACGAAGTCTTCAACATTTGGTCCCATTGTGAGGTACTGACCTCTATATGATACGTTTTACAAACATTGCATTCGTTTTTAAAAGACAAACTTTCATTTACAACGAAAGTTGACAGGTATGCATTACATTTCATAACATCCAAACTATAAATAACCTAATCTATCATTTACTTAGTAATAATCTTTATTGAACTCAATGACTTGAATGCAACGTATTTTGAAATATATGCCATGAATGACTCCAAGTAATGTATTAAAATGAGCAAATGCACAGCAGAAGGTTTCTTTCATACCTGAGAATAAACATGCTTAAAAGTGTCAACCAAAAGGTTGGTGAGTTCATTAGTTTATCGTAATCAATCATTTCCATAATTTTAATAGACCACAAGATTTCATATTCCCATTTCCCATAAACATCATGCATAAAATTCATTCATATGGATTGAACACCTGGTAATCGATATTCATAAGATGCATATAGAATATCCCCATCATTCCGGGACATCCTTCGTACATGATAATTTCGAAGTACTAAAGCAGTTCAAATTCTCTGACTGGGCTTGTTAGTGCCCATAGATCTATCTTTAGGGTTCGCGTCAATTAGGGTGTCTGTTTACTAATTCTTAGATTACCAGACTAAAAGGGGCATATTCGATTTCGATCATTCAACCATATAATGTAGTTTCGATTACTTATGTTTATTTCGTCAAACATTTATAAAGGCACATGTATTCTCAGTCCCAAAAATATATATTGCAAAAGCATTTAAAAAAGGAGCAAATGAAACTCACAATACGATATTTTGTAGTAAAAATATGCATACGACGGAACTGAACAATGCAAAGTTGGCCTTGGATTCACGAACATATATCATTTATATATATATTAACACATATAATCGTAATCGAACAAGTTTATGTTTTATTATTAACTGTTATGTTATTAACTTGTATGTTTCATTAGTAACTAAATTAACTATACTTATTTTATATACTTTAGATAAATAATTAGTATGTATTATGAAAATATTAATGTTGTTATGTGATGTGTTTTAAATATATTTTTATATAACTATTTATTTGGTAAAATAATATCAATAATAATAAATAAAAATTTGTATCTTTTTATGATAACAATAATAATACTAAAAGTAATTAGATTTAGTAATGATACCGGCATTAATAGTGTTGATAATAATACTAATAATAAAAGTAATGTTAGTAATAATAATAATTTTAATAAAAATAATAATAATGATAAGATAAAAATGTTAGTTTTCATAGAAATAATATTTTAAATAATAATGGTACTTTTAATAAAAGTGATGATTTCAATAGAAATTTTAGTAGTCATATTAATAATAATACCAATATTAATGTTAAATGATAATTCTAATACTATTATTACTAATAATGATACTTTTAATAATAATGGTTACAATAATAATACTTATGAATATCATAATACGAATACTCATATTAATAATAATAATATGTATTGTAATAATAATAATAATGATAATAATATTCATTATACTAATAATCTTATTTCTAATATGGGTAATAATAATTACTTAATAACAATCTATAATAATAATAATAATAATAATAATAATAATAATAATAATAATAATAATAATAATAATAATAATAATAATAATAATAATAATAATAACAATAATAATAATAATAATAATAATAATAATAATAATAATAAAAGTATTAGTAATAACTACCTCAAAGGAGTAGCCCTTAAAAAAAATGCCCAAGTCCGGGTTTGAACTCGCGACCTCCCGCTAACCCGATAACATCCTTAACCAGTCCTCTGTCCCTTCATTTCTGAATTAAATCACGCTTTTAATATATTTAACCTATCACTATCTGTATCCATTTACTTCTTATTCTTCATAATTATTTTCGAATTTTCATACCCGTTATCATATCATAATCACTACCATTTTCTTGATCATAACCGCTCAATATCATAAAATCTTAACCCTTATCATCATCTAATAAACTCATCA
Source organism: Rutidosis leptorrhynchoides (assembly GCF_046630445.1). NCBI lineage: Eukaryota > Viridiplantae > Streptophyta > Magnoliopsida > Asterales > Asteraceae > Rutidosis > Rutidosis leptorrhynchoides. The sequence goes on from NC_092334.1 coordinate 224,827,469, forward strand.
TCTTAACGTGTGTCGTTTTTCATTTTCATGTTTCATCATCAATCAAACTCGTTACCATATACATTTATCATTAACTTGATTAACATAATTCGGTCATTATCATCATCATTATGATCTTTCAATATTACTATTAACATCTTAAACCAGCTTGCTATAATTTCAATACTTCGACAGCTCATCAACTAATTTCATTACCATGCCCGGTTCCTCGACCCAATAACACAGTCCAACATAAAAGAAAACGGGAACACAGCCTATTACGGTTCACTAATAAAACATCACGGCCCATCATACAATTCAAAGATCGTGGCCCAACATAACATAATTATCCTTGGTCCCAAAAAACGAATCTGTATCACTCGTCAATTCGTTTCCCTTTTTTTTTAAAGTGAATAAATGGAATCACAAAGTGCCGACCACCTTTTATAAGTCTCAAGTGGATTGTTTGATTGATTGTTGTTAAAGTCTAAACCATCCCACATGTAATATATTACTTTTAAACCAAGTGGGTTTTATTCGAATTATAACAGGGACATGCATAGCTCACGTAGAGCGAGAAAGAAATATAACAGTTTTTCGATGGTGTTGTTTGTCGAATAGAAACAGTATAGTTTAACTGCAGTAGAAAAAGTTCGATGTTACAGTGGCTAGTGGTGTTCAAGTGTTGGTTTAATGGAGGTGTAGCGGTGGCTGAAACAGAAATAAAAGGTGCAGCAAAAATCGTGAATTGTAAGAGAGAGAGAGGGAGTGAGAGAGGTGTTGTGGGTTCACAACGAAGAAAGCGATGAGGTGGTTTTCGAATGATGAAGGTGATTGACATGTAGAGTGATTATGAATAATAAAAGTGGAGGTGATTGATTATGGGGTTCGAAGGTGGTGGTTTAGTGACGGTACTTTGACAAGAATTAAGGAGACAGAAAAATGAAATTTCATGTGGGTTTGTATTTCTTGAGGCTACCCGATGAGGGTTTGGTTCATGGTGATTGAACAGAAGTAGTAATGGTGGTAGTTTAAATGATCGTGATATGATGAAGATGGTGCTTGATGAAGGTGATGATCAAGTGGGTTTCCCCCGATCATAGATATGAACACTAGTTGTGCAATAAAGCTAAATAGATAATAGAAATCAAGTTTACGATCGTGATTACCTTCAAATCGAAACTGAGTTAGAACCGAAGTAACATGGAAACCTCCTCTCATGTTTTGTTTCTACAAGACTCCTTTCTTCATGACTAAAAATATTTGTTCGGTGATTGATCCATTTAGTAAAAGACTATTGGTATATGTCGTTATAGTGATCAAACAAAAGAATGTGTAGTGTATATATATAGCAGTAGGGTGTTGGTGTGTGTGACAGGAACATAGTAGTGTAGCCGCAGTTGGTATATGTTTAGTTGGGTTAATGATGGTGTTAATCGACCCAAGAAAATAAGAACTCATGGTGGTCGATCAAAGATGGTTCACAATGGTGGGTTGATGCATGATTAAAGAAGAAGAAGGTTGTTCTCGGTTGATAGAAAAACAAGGAAGAAGATGAATAAGAATAGTGGTGGGTTTGGTCTATGTATCAAATAATAAGATATAAGTAATAAGTAATACTATAGTAATAATATTTAATACTCCATATGAACATGTGATCAGAATTGAAAACACTGTCTAATAATGCCCACAGTTAAGCCGCCTTGATTTTGTAATTTATCTACCGACAGTTTTCACGGACTGTGTATCGTCTTACTATTTGAAATTAGTGGCGGATAAAAGTCTTCAGAAAAATCCTAAATTTTTACAGTAATTATCTTTATTTATTTCAGTTATTATGGTATAAAATTCGATTATTAACTATTAAATAAAAATTACATCAAATGTCCCTCTCAATTCTGGGTAAAATATAAAAAGTGTTAAAACTTAACAAATAGTTCCTAAATACATTTTTAATAAGTCTAAAATTTATAGAACTTATTTTCGTATCATCGTTTATTTTAAGATTACATAAGTTTGAATTTAACTTGCTTAATATCAATCGGAACATCAAACGAGTATTACAATCATTTAATATTTATTTTTAATATACTTTATTTATATATATAGATATATTTTAAATAATAATTATTATAATATCCTATTTTTATTTTATTAATTTTTAATAATAACAACATATAATACTTCAAATCATATTTTGAATTATTATTTATATATATATACACACATATCTATTTACAATTAATTATTTGTGAATCATCGAGAATAGTCGAAGGTCAAATGAATATATGAAACAGTTCAAAATTTTCGATACTCAACATTACAACTTTGCTTATCTTGTCAAAATTATATAAATATTAAGTTTAAATTTGGTCGGAAATTTCCTGGTCGTCACAAATTGTTCGTGAATCATCGAGAGCAGTCGAAGGGTAAATGAGTACATGAACACAGTTCAAAGTTTTTGATATTTCCACCTTACAGACTTTGCTTATCGTGTTGGAAACATTTAATCATTTAAAGATTAAATTTAAATTTGATCGGAAATTTCCGGGTTGTCACAGTTATTGTATGGCGTGTCCATTTTATGCATATATATATGTATGTAGTATATTCTCACTCACTAAGCATTAGCTTGCCCTCTCGTTATTTATATTTTTATAGATTTGCGTGGAGGTGGTTGCTCAGGTAAGCGTGGGAACTAGTGGACTCGCGTAGGTTGCTTTAGAAGGCGTGCTTTTGGATTGATTAGGATTGGGTAGCGTATCCCCAATCACCATGCTCGGTTTTGTTGGAAATTAAACTAGTCATGTCGAAACTATTTTTTGACGATGTAAACTTAGTAAACTATGATGTGTATGCCCGTTTGGATATTTAAACTTATGTATTAAACGTTTTAAAGTTGTCCAACTTACTATTGTAATGGAAGCATTTTGGAAATATAAATGGGACCTTAATGTTAATAAGATTAATGCATTATAAAAAAAATTATGGGACGGTTTAACGGCGGGTTGGATCGTTTCACGGTTTGATAACTGGACTGAATGTCTCATCACAATCAACACCAATCTGCTGGTTGCGACCATTAGCAACAAGTCGAGCCTTATACCTGCTTAAGTTACAATCTGCATTAAACTGATGCTTAAATAACCACATATAGCGAACAATGTTCGTGTCCGATGGGCGAGGCACAAGTTTCCAAGTACTATTTTTAATTAAAGCATTATATTCTTCAGTCATAGCTTGTTTTCAGTTAGGGTCATGGAGTGTGTCAGGTTAAGAACGAGGAACAGGAGATACAACAGAAGTGTGAAGGTTAAGTTGTTGGACAGGTTTCGTAGTACCGAGGCGAGTTCGGGTAATCATAGGGTGAGAAGACTGAGAGATAGTAGTGGTGGTAGCCTCAGTGGAAGGAGGTTGTGTCTCCGGAAGAGAGGTAGTAGTGAGTTGTGTATTATCAGTAGCCGCATTTGGAAGAGTTTGTGTCTCCGGAAGAGAGGTAGTAGTGGGTTGCGTATTAATAATAGCCTCATTTGGAGGAGGCTGTGTCTCCGAAGCAGGAGGGGAGTCAGAGAGATGGAAGGAGCGGGAGAAGAGATTAGGAGGAGGATCAAGAAAGTCATAAGAGGGAGGCTCAGTCGGTGTCATAGAGCCAAAAGGGAAAGATGTCTCGTCGAAGGTGAGATGACGAGACATAATGATTGTATTTGTAGTTAGGTCAAGGCATCGGTAGCCACGATGGTTTGATGGATAGCCGAGAAAGATGCAGGGAGTGGATCGAGGCTCGAGTTTATTTGTAGTGTTAAGATGAGGATAGCAAAGGCATCCGAAGACACGAAGATTGGTGTACGTGGGGTTTTGTTGGTAGAGACGGGTGTGTGGTATTTCATGATTAATGGCGGAAGTTGGAAGAATATTAAGAAGATAAGCGGCCATGTGGAGAACTTCCACCCAATATATAGGTAGAAGTTGAGCTTGAAAGAGAAGAGTGCGGATGAGGTTATTGATGGTGCGGAGCATGCGTTCAGATTTTCCATTTTTTTGAGATGTATGAGGACAAGAGAATCGGAATTGAATGCCGTGGGTTTGTAGGAGGTGATGGAAGGAGGTGTTATCGAATTCGCCGCCGTTGTCACATTGGAATGCTTTTATCTCTTTTTTAAACTGAGCTTGTACAAAGGTGCGGAATTGGATGAATTTAGTTCGTGCTTCAGATTTATTTCGTAACGGAAAAACTCATATGTAATGCGTATAATGATCAAGAAAAATAATATAATATTTTAAACCACTAATGCTAGAAACATGAGAAGTCCATAAATCAGAATGAATAATATCAAAAGGGGCAGTCACATTAATGCTAGAAACAGAAAGAGGAAGACAAACATGTTTGCCAAGTTGACGCGCATGACACAAAACGAAGGGCATAGTTTTGTTACTAATAATATCTTTATTGGAAAGAAGTTTGAGGAAAACATCATGCTCTGGATGACCAAGACGCTGATACCAGGTAACCGGACTAATAGTGAGAGCATGTTGAGGAGACGACAAAGTGACAGGCTAAAGATCCCCGGTGCTGTTACATCGGAGAAGGACACGACGCGTCAGATAATCCTTCACCGAAAAACCAAAAGGATCAAATTCAACAGAGACAAGATTATCACGAGTAAATTGACGAACAGATATGAGATTTTTTACAATATTTGGGGTAACGAGAACATTATGTAAGTGTAAGGGTCGATGAACATTAGGTAACAAGCTATCGCCGGTGCTGGTAACGGGAATAGTGTTCCCGTTACCTACGGCGACTGAAGGATATTTGCAATTATTAAAAACAGTACTAAGATTATTAATGCAAGAGGTAAGATAAGTGGACGCACCAGTATCCATATGCCAACTCGGATCACCAATGTCTTGTAATCTCAGAGTATTAAAGGTACGTGGCATGACATTCTCTTGACCAAGTTGATGAGCATTCGGATGTGTCCCGGAACTATTCAACGTATTAGCTTGAGGAGGCCCACTAGTACTATTATTTAATCCTGCTGAAAAATTATGTTGGGCTATTTGAGCCCGCTGGACTGCTGATTTAATTGAAATTGGGTTATAACTTGATTTTGGGCCTAGATAATTTTTATAAGTTGGGCCGCTTGAGAATAACCTAGTGTATTTTGCATCATCGAATAATTGAGATATCAATATGGTTAATTTTGCTCTGACTTTAAATGGCGGCTTACAAAGACCAAGAAAGCACATGGAATTAGAGGTCTTTAATTGTTTTGTGTTTTCTCTTATATTTTTCCTTCAATTACTTCGCAGAGATGCCGATAACGGAAGCTAATAAATTAAAAACGAAAATAGTGAAGCCACGCGGTTGTTTATTTTGATACCGTGTGATATTGTTTCCTAAAGAAAAGGATAATTGAAAGAGAAGTTTGCTCTCGGTTGAACACGTTACACAATCATGAATGGTGTATGCTTGCTACGGTAATCAACAAAGTGTGTACTTTTTTTTTTTTTTTTTTTTTTTTTTTTTTTTTTGAGAAACGGAAATCAAGAAAGAAGTAGATGGGAATTATATTTATTTCGTTTGATAGTAGAACATCAACAAAAATAATAACAAAATAAAGAAGGCTAGGATGAGAGATAAATAAAGATGGAAAGTACCAACCAAAGAAGTAAAAATTTGATAAGTTGCGGCAGAACAGATATGCAAATTTTAACGGTGATGTTTGATAGCGGCAGTGGTGATGGCTTAGCGGCAATTTGTTTTTATTTTTTTTTTTTGTGACCTAAACTCTGATTACCATGTTAAATTTAAGATGCGTGATATTATTTCTGAATGAATAATAGTATGTAATACATGAATATATAAAGGGTAAAATCGTAACAATGAAAGTGGGCTAGGTTCAACTTCTAAATACATGTGATAATATATAATGGCTAACAATCATTCACATTTTTGACCTTTATATCTCTAGCATTGATTTTGTTTCAACAAACACATAGTACCCATGTAATAGTACAAAATAGTCATTTAAAACTATTATTATCTGATGTTCAACTGAAATTTTGACACATAAATTCTTCATTGAAAATAAATTATAACATAAACATTTTTTAACTATCTTTTAAAATATAATCTTATTTTTATAGTCCCGCAAATTAGCGTAAAATTATAAATGAATTTTACTTGTCATAGGTATTATATATCCACGATCCGCCCGCGATGCGTTATTTGGAACAAAATTTTACCTGTAATGTACCCGTGGCTATTTTTTTTTTATAATTTAACGCGGCATCACAGGTACGGATATAATCACATATTTTTTTTATAGCCGTCGCTAGAAATCCGTGAACCTTAACTTCCGTCGTTGGAGGGTAAGTCAGTGTTTGTTTTGTTTTGACTTACTTTTGTTGATTCACACGACTGTCATTATTTGAATATTGAAATAAGATAATAATATCATCCACATAAATAGTTTAAAATATCTTACATCTTGTATTCTATACCACTATTTTATATATATATATATATATATATATATATATATATATATATATATATATATATATATATATATATATATATATATTGGTAGGATCAAGAGGGAAGTAACCATTCGGGGGGAAGCGGGAGGAAGCAAAAACTTTTTTTTTTCGTTTTTTGAAAAAACTTTGTTCACGAACATTATATATGATATGAAAATATGAACATTTAGTAGAGACACTTTGTGATAAATGTTTTTAATTTGGCGGGAAAACGCTCGAAGAAGTAATATATAACAATTATCGTGTTTTTCGAGCGTATTTTGAGGTTTTAGCTATCGGGGTTTAGATATTAGGGTTTAGATATTAGGGTTTATAGGGTTTAGATATTAGGGTTTAGAAATTTAGGGTTTAGGGTTTAGATTTAGGGTTTAGATTTAGGATTTAGATTTAGAGTTTTTAACACCAAACCATAAACCCTAAACCCTAAACCCTAAACTCTAAATCGGGCTAAATTTTACTTCACAAAACATGAAAAAAAAAAAAAAAAAAAAACGTTCATATTCTTCACGAACAATATTATCTTGAATGTTATTCTTGTCGATCGTTTTTCCGCCTAAATAATAACATTCATCACGAAGTGTCTCTTCTAAATGTTCATATTTTCGTGTGATCTTGATGCCGGAAAAAAAAATTTCAAAAAAAAAACGGAAAAAAAAAAAATTTGCTTCCCCCGCTTCCCTCCGATTGGTTACTTCCCCATTGATCCTGCCCCTATATATATATATATATATATATATATATATATATATATATATATATATATATATATATATATATATATATATATATATAATCAGTTATTGTTATCGTCAAGGTAGGGCTGCGTTTTCTTGCAACTGTAATATTTATAATTGAAATGGTCTCGGCATACTGATGTTGAACATTGACTAAATTAACTTGGACTTCTATATAAAGATTTAAGATTTAAGACTTTTCATAAGTTGCATCTCTTCCATTCATTCATTTGTCAAAATAAAAATGATATCAGAACTAGGAGATAAGATTTATCTCACAGTGATTAAATTCAATTCATGGTGGTGGGAAGTCGATAGCCAAAGAGACGAGCTTGCTCGCTTGATCCTAACCATTTGTGTTCCATCATTACTACTTGTATGGTACAAGTGGATGTTCTACTACACCAAAAAATCCAAAATTCCGTTACCACCCGGACCATATGGCTTACCAATTGTAGGCTACCTTCCATTTTTTGGGTCCAACGTACATGAAATATTCACATCTCTGGCTCATAAATACGGCCCAATTTACAGTCTACGTCTTGGAACTAAACTTCATGTTATAGTTAACTCCATCGAGTATGTGAAGATTGTGGTTCGTGAGCAGGACCAAGTTTTTGCCAACCGAAATTCTCCAATAACGGCGGTAACAGTCACTTATGGTGGGATGGATATTGTATGGTCCGATAGTAACCCGAATTGGAAGAATATGCGAAGGATTTTAGCAAGCCAAGTTCTAAGCAACACAAATCTCAACACGTTCAAGAGTTTCAGAAGACTTGAAGTGAGGAAGCTAGTGAATGAAGTGTACACTAAGCTAGGGGCAAATATCAATATTAATCAAATTGCTTTTAATACATCATTAAATATTGTAACTAGCATGTTATGGGGTTATACCAAACCTTTTTATGATCTAGAAGAGTTTCGACATGTGGAGTTCAAGATTATTGAGCTGCTGGGAGCTCCAAACCTATCCGATTACATCCCAATATTATCATGGTTTGATTTACAAGGATTTAATCGAGACATGAAAAAGCAATTTAAGTATATGGATCAGATTTTTAACACCATGATTGAAGAAAAGTACAAAGTGAAAAACAAAAGGAATGGAACTTTTGAAGAAGGTGAAATGGAGGACACTTTGCAGACCTTATTGGATCTTAAAGACAAAATAGGTGATCCCAAGACACTTGACCTGATCCATATTAAGGCGTTACTACTCGTAAGTATTTCTTTACATCTTTTTATTGTCCTTTAACGAAAACTAGTGTTTATATAATGTAAAGTTTTTACTAAAAAGGAATATTGGTGTTACTTACAGAACATAGTGGTCGGAGCAACAGACACAACATCAACAATGGTAGAATGGGCGATGGCTGAGATTTTGAATAGTCCAAGAGTCATGAAAAAAATTCAAGAAGAGCTAAGAGAGGTTATTGGTATGAACAATATTGTTGAAGAATCTCATCTACCCAAATTAACATATTTGGATGCGGTCGTCAAAGAGACATTCAGATTACATCCTCCACTTCCTCTTCTGATTCAAAGATCCCCACATGAGTCCTGCATTGTCGCTGGATACAGTGTTCCAAAAGAAACTATTCTTTATATCAATGTTTGGGCGATCCATCGAGACCCAAAAAACTGGGAAAATCCATTAGAGTTTAAACCCGAGAGGTTCTTGAACAGTAAATGGGATTACAATGGAAATAATTTAAAGTTTTTGCCATTTGGATCAGGAAGAAGAATATGCCCAGGAATGGCAGTCGGGGACAAGATGTTGAATTATATATTAGCATCGCTTTTGCATTCTTTTGACTGGAGCTTGCCAAAAGATGAAGAGCTTCAGCTTTCGGACGAGTTTGGAATAGTGGTCAAGAAAAGGATTCCATTGATAGCTATACCATCTCAACGATTATCTAGTGAGAGCCTCTACAACTGATACAGAATAATGTGTGTTGAGCTAGTTTTCTTAAACAAGTTATGTTTATGAGGCTGCACCGGTTGTGCATCAATATCTTGTTTCATCGTATGAAAATGTATGTTTGATTCATAATGAATAATCTAGATCAAGCAATAAATGCATACTTATATGACTGAGTGGTCCTATTGTGATTAATATTTCAAATATTACTCCTGAAAAATAGATAATCAATTTGAATTGGCAAGGATCATCTTTGGTGAACCCCCCCTATACACCCATCAAATCTGACCAGGTTCCATCAATTTAGTAACGTTGAATGATTAGAGTCCTTTTTATTTTTTTATTTGTAGTTTTCTTTTTTAATAATATTAGTTGTTAAAGAATTACAAATTCAATTTTCAATATACTTTTTTTTTAAGTTTTATTGACAAATATTATTTATTTTTTGACATACAAATACTTTTACTTTAACATATAAAGCAAATAATTAACCATAACAAACAAAATTATACTAGTACTTTAATCAAAAGATCTATAAAAGAAGATTTATAATTGAAACACTAGGTTGAAGGTACATATCTTGTTGATTTTTATACAGACGTTCTCGTTCGACATCATATTTATAGGGCATTCGATTATGGATGGTTTGGAGTTACCAGATACTAGCCTTGCAAGTCCACTTTTACAAAGTGATTACCATGTACCAGGGTAATTACACATACATAATGTGGTTGTGCCATTGGTGGACTGGACAAAAGTAGTAAACATGTATCTTTTACACCGCTTAAAAATAGTAAAACCACATTCTACCTTGAAACAATTAGGAAACTCATTAGCAAAATTATCCAATACTTTCGAGCTGTAGCGGTTTCCGGTGGAATATCGATCGCTTGATAAATTTGTAATAGTAAACTTCTGTAAAAATATTAGCATATGTTGTTTGATGCATTCTGTCATGTCTAGCAATTCTCTTCTAATTTGCAGCCGTGTTCATGTAGACCAAGAAATGAAGCTATTGATCTAAAATAAATTAACACCATCGAGTACATTGGGTATGCTAATTACGTATTGTTGAAACGTATTGGAATTCGATTTAACAATGGATCGGAGAAGAATGTTCGGTGTATGTAAAAACTATGTCTAACGAGTTCTTGGTTCAAGTTCTGTTTATCGAACTAATCTTGTGTAGAACTATGTCTTAGAGGTTATTGGTTCAAGTCCTAATTATCGAACCGATCTTGCTTGTAAGACCTATGTCAGACAGGTCAACTATTTATAGAATATATAATATAAACTTTATACTTAAAAGAAATATTGGTGTCACTTACTAAACATAGTGGTCGGAGCAACAGACAAAACATAAACAATGGCATAATGGGCGATGCTTGAGATTATGAATAATCTAAACTAGTAAACTTTCAGACCGCGCGTTGCCGCGGGAATTTTAACGTCTTTTTTGAAACTAATTTGGAGCGAGAACTGAGTAAAAAAAATTGCGAAAAAAAGAAAAAAGGGTAGGAGGACTCGAACACATGTATTTTTCCTCACCAACTGATGGGCTTAACACTTGTTTCAAAATATGTTCTTTAAAAAAGAGAAGCTCTGTTTCGAATATAGTTAGTTGTGTTTTGTTCGTAAAATTATTTCGAATTGAAAGATGATTACGGATGAATTTAAATCGCGGCGGAAAAAAAAGATAAATTCCGTCAAATATTTGGGTGAGTTTATTTTGTGAGCAACACATTACATTTTATAGATACATTTTATAGTTACATTTTATCCCCCTTAATTACGAAGCATGATATAACTATTACCCCTAAAAATTACAATTTATCTCCCTTAACTCAATGTCTTTTGACACAAATTTCCCCTAGCAAAAACTACAATCATCCAAAACTAATGCGACCAATTAGTAGATATGAAAATTAGTAGATATGAAAATGTCATGAAACAAATTCAAGAAAAGTTAGCAGAGGTTATTGGTATGAACAATATTTTTAAAGAATCTCATCTACCCAAATTAACATATCTGGATGCAGTCGTCAAAGAGATATTGAGACTACATCCTCCACTTCCTCTGCTAATCCAAAGATCCCCAAATGAATCTTGTATTTTCACCGGATATAGTATTTCAAAGGAAACTAATGTCTATATCAATGTTTGGGCGATCCACCGAGGACCCGAATAACTGGAAAAATCCATTGGAGTTCAAGCCCGAGAGGTTCTTGAACAGTAAATGGGATATAACAATGGTAATAATTCAAAGTTTTTGCCATTTGGACAGGGAAGAAGGATATGCCCGGGAATGGCAGTCGGGGACAAGATGTTGAATTATATATTAGCATCACTTTTGAATTCTTTTGATTGGAGCTTACCAAAAGATGAAGACTTTCAACTTTCGGACGAGTTTGGAATAGTGGCCAGGAAAAGGATTCCACTAATAGCTATACCATCTCAACCATTATCCACTGAGAGCCTCTACAACAAATACTGAATAACGAGTTCAATTAGTTCTGTTAAAGAAGTTATGCTTATGAGGATAGTGTATAATATTATATGTCTGTGATGTTTATGAGGGTAAATCCATTATCTATATCTTGTTTCATCTTGTGAAATTGTATGTTTGATTCATAATGAATAATCTATCTAAAACAAGCACTATGGTAAATTCATATTTATATGACATAGTGGTCGTATCGTGATTAAAACATTAAGTAGTAGAATAAATGATAATTGATTTCAATTTACAAGGCTCATCTTTGATAAACATCCCACACGCCCATCAATTCACAATTCGATGACACTACCCCATCAATTTAGTAGTAACATTGAATGACTGGATTCCTTTTTTAATTTCTTTTGCTTTTAATTTTATTAACTATTAACGAATTATAATTTCAAAATATTGAACATTTTTTTTCATTTAATTGTCATTTTTTTACAAATAAATAATTTTACTTAAATATGTAAAGCAAGCAATTAACAATAACAAATATCATTCTACTAGTTCTCTAATCAAAAAGATCTACAAAAGAAGAATTATAATTGGGACATCTAAGTTGAAGGTACATATCTTGTTGAATTTTATACTGATATTCTCATTAGACATGATATTTATAGGGCATTCCATTGTGTTATGTGGTACCAGATAATAGCCTTGCAAGTCCACTTTTAAAAACCGATTACCATGTATTCGCGCAATTACACATAAATAATATGGTTGTGCCACAGGTAGACTAGACTAAATCGGTAAACATGTGGTATCTTCTACATCGCTTAAGAATACCACATTGTATCTTGAAGCAATTACGACAATCATTATCGGTAAAATCATTTAATACTTTCGAGCTGTAGTAGTATTCGGTGGAAGATCGATCACAAGATAAATTTGTAATAAGTCAACTTCTCCAAACATATCGACGTATGTTATCTGATGCATTCTTATCTCTTCTAGCAACTATCTTCTAATTTGTAGCCAACAGTCTGCATGAAGACCGAGAAATGAAGTTACTCATCTAAAATTATAATTCACGTCACCGAGTACATTGTGTATGCTAGTTACGTATTGTCGAAATATAATTAAATTTTGTTCTAATATTGGAACTAAGAAGAATGTTCGATGTACGTAAGAACTATGTCTGGCATTGTTCTTGGTTCAAATTCTTTTTATCGAAATAATCTTGTGTGTAAGAACTATGTCTTGCAGGTTCTTAGTTCAAACCCGGCTTATCGAATCGATCTTGTGAGTAAGAACTATATATGGCGGGTACTTGATCCAAGTGCCTTTTACTTTAGTACCTTCAAACTTGGTCGTCCATGAGTATTGTTAGATGTTCAATGGTATGTGTTGGTATTATTTTCCTGCTAGCGGCTAATATATATCAGTACAATACTAGAACTGCTCAGCGTCGTGGGATATGTGTTCTGTAAGTAACTTGGGGGGGAGGGTTAATAGTTACTTAGTTGATTTTACAAATCTTTTCGATTTAGAACTTGAGATGACTATAGTGGGATCTGAATTGTTTGTTCACAAGTAATATAAATACAAAGATAAGGATAAGAGAACAAACACAGAGATTTATAGTGGATTGGGAAGATGTTAACTAATCTTCCTTAATCCATTCCTCAATTCTGACAAATTAAGAGCTAGTTTCACTATGATTCTCCAAACTCAGTGGAGTGTCCGGATACAACACTACCTCCTCGATAAGCCACAACTTATGAACCCTTACGTCCCTTTGAAGAATTCATAATCACTAAATGCTCTTACTGTAGTGACCCGAACTTTTCCATGTTTATATATATTAATTGAGATTGATATTTACATGATTAAATGTTTCCAACATGTTAAGCAATCAAACTTGTTAAGGCTTGATTAATTGAAATATGTTTCATATAGACAATTGACCACCCAAGTTGACCGGCGATTCACGAACGTTAAAACTTGTAAAAACGACATGACGATATATATATATGGATATACATATGGTTAACATGAGATTATGATAAGTGAGTATCTCCATAAGTATATTAACAATGAGTTATATACATATAAACAAGACTACTAACTTAAGGATTTCGAAACGAGACATATATGTAACGATTATCGTTGTAACGACATTTAAATGTAGATATATCATATTAAATTATATTAATATATCATAATATCATGATAATATAATAATTTAACATCTCATTAGATATAATAAACAATGGGTTAACAACATTAATTGAGATCGTTAACTTAAAGGTTTCAAAACAACACTTACATGTAACGACTAACGATGACTTAACGACTCAGTTAAAATGTATATACATTTGGTGTGTTTAGATGTATTAAAATACTTTTGGAAGACTTCAAGACATATATCAAAACACTCATACTTAACGAAAATGGTTACAGTTACTTTCCCATTCTTTTCTTTCATCAAGAATTCTAGTCGTATTCTTACCCGTATTATACACAGCTTCAAAACGTACTTACTATGGGTATATACCAATAGGAACTAGCATGGGATTCCACTCTTGATTATGTCATGTATGACTAATCAATTTTAACTTCTACCATGAGCTAGTCAACTAACTAGAACTCCTTTTAACCCCACTCACCACTCACCAATTACCACTCATCATTCACTCCATTTCACTTCCAATTCTCTTTCTAATTCTCTCTCAACACACACACACTATTATGAACGTATTTTTCCAGTAGTTAATCATCATCTTCATCAAAAATCACTTCAAGAATCAAGCTATAATCATCATAGGAAGAACACTTCAAGAACACTTCAAAAATCCCTTCAAGTTTACTAATTTACTTCCAAGCTTTCTAATCCATTCCAAGTAATCATCCAAGATCAAGAAACCTTTGTTATATATAGTAGGTTATCTTTCTTATTCAAGGTAATATTCATATTCAAACTTTGATTCAATTTCTATAACTATAAACTATCTTAATTCGAGTAAAAATCTTACTTGAACTTGTTTTTGTGTCATGATCCTACTTCAAGAACTTTCAAGCCATCCAAGATCATTTGAAGCTAGATCATTTCTTGTCACTTCCAGTAGGTTTACCTACTAAACTTGAGGTAGTAATGATGTTCATAACATCATTCGATTCATATATATAAAACTATCTTATTCGAAGGTTTAAACTCGTAATCACTAGAACATAGTTTAGTTAATTCTAAACTTGTTCGCAAACAAAAGTTAATCCTTCTAACTTGACTTTTAAAATTAACTAAACACATGTTCTATATCTATATGATATGCTAACTTAATGATTTAAAACCTGGAAACACGAAAAACACCGTAAAACCGGATTTACGCTGTCGTAGTAACACCGCTGGCTGTTTTGGGTTAGTTAATTAAAAACTATGATAAACTTTGATTTAAAAGTTGTTATTCTGAGAAAATGATTTTTATTATGAACATGAAACTATATCCAAAAATTATAGTTAAACTCAAAGTGGAAGTATGTTTTCTAAAATGGTCATCTAGACGTCGTTCTTTCGACTGAAATGACTACCTTTACAAAAACGACTTGTAACTTATTTTTCCGACTATAAACCTATACTTTTTCTGTTTAGATTCATAAAATAGAGTTCAATATGAAACCATAGCAATTTGATTCACTCAAAACGGATTTAAAATGAAGAAGTTATGGGTAAAACAAGATTGGATAATTTTTCTCATTTTAGCTACGTGAAAATTGGTAACAAATCTATTCCAACCATAACTTAATCAACTTGTATTGTATATTATGTAATCTTGAGATACCATAGACACGTATACAATGTTTTGACCTATCATGTCGACACATCTGTATATATTTCGGAACAACCATAGACACTCTATATGTGAATGTTGGAGTTAGCTATACAGGGTTGAGGTTGATTCCAAAATATATATAGTTTGAGTTGTGATCAATACTGAAATACGTATACACTGGGTCGTGGATTGATTCAAGATAATATTTATCGATTTATTTCTGTACATCTAACTGTGGACAACTAGTTGTAGGTTACTAACGAGGACAGCTGACTTAATAAACTTAAAATATCAAAATATATTAAAAGTGTTGTAAATATATTTTGAACATACTTTGATATATATGTATATATTGTTATAGGTTCGTGAATCAACCAGTGGCCAAGTCTTACTTCTCGACGAAGTAAAAATATGTGAAAGTGAGTTATAGTCCCACTTTTAAAATCTAATATTTTTTGGGATGAGAATACATGCAGGTTTTATAAATGATTTACCAAATAGACACAAGTACTTGAAACTACATTCTATGGTTGAATTATCGAAATCGAATATGCCCCTTTTTATTAAGTCTGGTAATCTAAGAATTAAGGAACAGACACCCTAATTGACGCGAATCCTAAAGATAGATCTATTGGGCCTAACAAACCCCATCCAAAGTACCGGATGCTTTAGTACTTCGAAATTTATATCATATCCGAAGGGTGTCCCGGAATGATGGGGATATTCTTATATATGCATCTTGTTAATGTCGGTTACCAGGTGTTCACCATATGAATGATTTTTATCTCTATGTATGGGATGTGTATTGAAATATGAAATCTTGTGGTCTATGGTTACGATTTGATATATATAGGTTAAACCTATAACTCACCAACATTTTTGTTGACGTTTAAAGCATGTTTATTCTCAGGTGAATATTAAGAGCTTCCGCTGTTGCATACTAAAATAAGGACAAGATTTGGAGTCCATGTTTGTATGATATTGCGTAAAAACTGCATTCAAGAAACTGATTTCGATGTAACATATTTGTATTGTAAACCATTATGTAATGGTCGTGTGTAAGCAGGATATTTTAGATTATCATTATTTGATAATCTACGTAAAGCTTTTTAAACCTTTATTTATGAAATAAAGGTTATGGTTTGTTTTAAAAATGAATGCAGTCTTTGAAAAACGTCTCATATAGAGGTCAAAACCTCGCAACGAAATCAATTAATATGGAACGTTTTTAATCAATAAGAACGGGACATTTCAGTTGGTATCCGAGCGTTGGTCTTAGAGAACTAGAATTTTGCATTAGTGTGTCTTATCGAGTTTGTTAGGATGCATTAGTGAGTCTGGACTTCGACCGTGTTTACTTGAAAAATGATTACTTAACAAATTTTGTTGGAAACTATATATTTTTAACATGTGAATATTATGTGATATATTAATCTCTTAACGCGTTTGATATTATGTGATAGATGTCTACCTCTAGAACAAGTCCCATTGACTCACCTAATAATAATGAAGAGTCAAATGTAAATTGGAATGATTCGTGGACTGATTCACAAGTTCCCGAAGAGGAACCGGAAGAAGAGTCGGAACCAGAAGAAGAATCGGAACCGGAAGAAGAATCGGAACCGGATGAAAAAATAGAACCGGTGGGGGAAATAATAAAACGGTTAAGTAAAATAAAATCCTCAACCAACCGACCAAGGTTAATTATGGTCAATGGTGTTTCCGCTAAGGAAGCAAAATATTGGGAGGATTACCAATTCTCCGATGAATCGGATTCTGACGAGAATTCCGATGATGTTATAGAAATTACCCCAACTGAATTTAAAAAGGCAAAAGAAAATAATAAGGGAAAGGGCATAAAAATAGAGAAATCTAATTCCAACCCCGATGAACTTTATATGTATCGTCAACCCCCGAAGTCCTTAAGTTGTAACAATGACCCGGGAACCTCTAAACCACCAGGTTTTTCTAAACCAATGTGGAAAATGACGGCTCGTATTAGGGGAACATCATATATCCATAGAAACTTGGCAAAACGAACCAAAACCGAAGAAGAAGAAACAAGCGAGTCGGAATAAGATAGTTGTATTCGTGTGGTGTAATATATGTAATATAGTGTGCTTATGCTTTATGATATATGTAAAAATTGCTTGTATTAATAAGTATTTTTTTTATGAATCTAACTCTTGTCTATTTTACAGTATAAAAACACAAAATGGATAGACAACCCAATATTTTAAGAGACCTACCCGGAGACATGATTGATGAAATCTTGTCTAGAGTCGGTCAGAATTCTTCGGCACAACTATTTAAGGCGAGATCAGTTTGTAAGACATTCGAAGAACGTTCCAAGAATGCCTTGGTTTATAAAAGGCTTTCGTTCAAAAGATGAGGGATATCACATTGGGAAATCCATAAGTTACGATGTGTTTACTCTGACGCATATATTGCGGGGAACCCAAATGCTATTTTACGCAATGGGTTAAGAAATTATTTTGACTCAATATATCCGAATATTGGACTTCGTGATTTAGAAAAAGCGGCTAACATGCAACATAAAGAAGCATGTTATGCTTACGGATTAGTAATGTTCCCTTCTCACCAAAGTGAGAACAAGAGCATCGGCCTACAACTATTAAACAAAACGTTCCCACAAGTGATGGAGTCAGTAATTGGGGTAAGAAATGAGGTTTTTAGATTGTTACGGGACTGTTGGACATTACGTAACCCTCGTCCCTTTGACGACGTTACAACACGCTATCTTATCAACGGCCATAACGGTTATGTTCCACAAGACCAAGGATGGGAAGTAGTCCTAGTAAAACCAGAATGCATGACTTGTTTCTGGACGTATGAATTACGTGTCTTTATTGCCTTTGCTGAACGACTTGTGTACTAGCTAGAATTATCTTCACAACTATCTTGTATCAAAGTTATTGTGTGCTATATTTCATGCTTTATGTAAAATAAGCGGTATTGTAAGTTTGTAAAATATTGTATAAAAGTTTGAACGCGAAATATTATTATAATCAGTTTTTCATATAGAATTGTAGTAGTTGAATTGTATATTAGCTACTAAGTATGAACTTAACGGGTAGGTACTACCCGAATTTAAACTTATAAAATGCTAATATGAAGAAAAAGCTTTTATAAATGAGTTCATATTATGCTATGAAATACTATTAACTACTCTTAATATTCTGTATGATTAACTTGTTCCATTTGACTATTTTGAAGGAAATGGCACCGACTACTCGACACACCGTGAATATGAATGAAAAGGAATTCCGTACTTTTCTAGCTTCAAACATAGCCGCAGTACAGGCTGCGCTACATACCAACAATAACCTTGGATCTAGCAGTACAGGAAATCGTGTAGGATGCACCTACAAAGAATTCACTGCCTGCAAACCTTTGGAATTTGATGGAACCGAAGGAACGATCGGATTGAAACGGTGGACTAAGAAGGTCGAATCGGTGTTTGCCATAAGTAAGTGTACTGAAGAGGACAAAGTGAAGTACGCTACGCATACCTTCACAGGTTCTGCGTTAACATGGTGGAATACCTATCTAGAGCAAGTGGGACAAGACGATGCGTACGCACTACTGTGGTCAGCATTCAAGCACTTGATGAACGAGAAATACCGTCCCAGAACCGAGGTCAATAAGCTCAAGACAAAACTTAGAGGGTTACGAACCCAAGGATTTGATATTACCACGTACGAAAGACGATTCACAGAATTGTGCCTATTGTGTCCGGGAGCATTCGAAGATGAGGAAGAGAAGATCGACGCGTTTGTGAAAGGATTACCGGAAAGAATCCAAGAAGATATAAGTTCACATGAGCCCGCCTCCATACAACAGGCATGTAGAATGGCTCACAAACTAGTAAACCAGATTGAAGAAAGAATTAAAGCACAGACTGCTGAAGAGGCCAATATGAAGCAAGTTAAAAGAAAGTGGGAGGAAAACGGTGATAAGAATCACCAATACAACAACAACAGCAATTACAACAATAATCGCAACAATTATCCCAACAATCGCAACATCAATCGCAACTACAACAAACGGCCCAACAACAACAACAACAATCACAACAACAACAGCAACTACAACAATCATCCTAACAACAATAATAACCGCAACAACAACAACAATCAGAAGCAGCTATGCCAAAGGTGTGAAAAGTATCACTCGGGGTTCTGCACCAAATTTTGCAACAAGTGTAAAAGAAATGGTCATAGCGCGGCGAAGTGTGAGGTCTACGGACCAGGGGTTAATAGAACGAAAGGAACAAATGGTGTCGGAACGAGTAATGGCGGAGCAAGTAGTGTCGGAGCAAGTTATGCCAATGTAGTTTGTTATAAATGTGGAAAACCGGGCCACATTATTAGAAATTGCCCGAACCAGGAGAACACGAATGGACAAGGCCGCGGAAGAGTTTTCAATATTAATGCGGCAGAGGCACAGGAAGACCCGGAGCTTGTTACGGGTACGTTTCTTATTGACAATAAATCTGCTTACGTTTTATTTGATTCGGGTGCGGATAGAAGCTATATGAGTAGAGATTTTTGTGTTAAATTAAATTGTCCATTGACGCCTTTGGATAGTAAATTTTTACTCGAATTAGCAAATGGTAAATTAATTTCAGCAGATAATATATGTCGGAATCGAGAAATTAAACTGGTTAGCGAAACATTTAAGATTGATTTAATACCAGTAGAGTTAGGGAGTTTTGATGTGATAATCGGTATGGACTGGTTGAAAGAAGTGAAAGCAGAGATCGTTTGTTACAAAAATGCAATTCGCATTATACGAGAAAAAGGAAAACCCTTAATGGTGTACGGAGAAAAGGGCAACACGAAGCTACATCTTATTAGTAATTTGAAGGCACAAAAACTAATAAGAAAAGGTTGCTATGCTGTTCTAGCACACGTCGAGAAAGTACAAACTGAAGAAAAGAGCATCAATGATGTTCCCATTGCAAAAGAATTTCCCGATGTATTTCAGAAAGAATTACCCGGATTACCCCCACATCGATCCGTTGAATTTCAAATAGATCTTATACCAGGAGCTGCACCAATAGCTCGTGCTCCTTACAGACTCGCACCCAGCGAGATGAAAGAACTGCAAATCCAATTACAAGAACTTTTAGAGCGTGGTTTCATTCGACCAAGCACATCACCATGGGGAGCTCCTGTTTTGTTTGTCAAGAAGAAAGATGGTACATTCAGGTTGTGTATCGACTACCGAGAGTTGAACAAACTTACCATCAAGAACCGCTACCCACTACCGAGAATCGACGACTTATTTGATCAACTACAAGGCTCGTCTGTTTTTTCAAAGATTGACTTACGTTCCGGGTATCATCAAATGCGGGTGAAAGAAGATGATATTCCAAAGACTGCTTTCAGAACACGTTACGGTCATTACGAGTTTATGGTCATGCCATTTGGTTTAACTAATGCACCAGCTGTGTTCATGGACCTTATGAACCGAGTGTGTGGACCATACCTTGACAAGTTTGTCATTGTTTTCATTGATGACATACTTATTTACTCAAAGAATGACCAAGAACACGGTGAACATTTGAGAAAGGTGTTAGAAGTATTGAGGAAGGAAGAATTGTACGCTAAATTTTCAAAGTGTGCATTTTGGTTGGAAGAAGTTCAATTCCTCGGTCACATAGTGAACAAAGAAGGTATTAAGGTGGATCCGGCAAAGATAGAAATTGTTGAAAAGTGGGAAACCCCGAAAACTCCGAAACACATACGCCAGTTTTTAGGACTAGCTGGTTACTACAGAAGGTTCATCCAAGACTTTTCCAGAATAGCAAAACCCTTGACTGCATTAACGCATAAAGGGAAGAAATTTGAATGGAATGATGAACAAGAGAAAGCGTTTCAGTTATTGAAGAAAAAGCTAACTACGGCACCCATATTGTCATTGCCTGAAGGGAATGATGATTTTGTGATTTATTGTGACGCATCAAAGCAAGGTCTCGGTTATGTATTAATGCAACGAACGAAGGTGATTGCTTATGCGTCTAGACAATTGAAGATTCACGAACAAAATTATACGACGCGTGATTTGGAATTAGGCGCGGTTGTTTTTGCATTAAAGACTTGGAGGCACTACTTATATGGGGTCAAAAGTATTATATATACCGACCACAAAAGTCTTCAACACATATTTAATCAGAAACAACTGAATATGAGGCAGCATAGGTGGATTGAATTGTTGAATGATTACGACTTTGAGATTCGTTACCACCCGGGGAAGGCAAATGTGGTAGCCGATGCCTTGAGCAGGAATGACAGAGAACCCATTCGAGTAAAATCTATGAATATAATGATTCATAATAACCTTACTACTCAAATAAAGGAGGCGCAACAAGGAGTTTTAAAAAAAGGAAATTTAAAGGATGAAATACCCAAAGGATAGGAGCAGCATCTTAATATTCGGGAAGACGGAACCCGGTATAGGGCTGAAAGGATTTGGGTACCAAAATTTGGAGATATGAGAGAAATGGTACTTAGAGAAGCTCATAAAACCAGATACTCAATACATCCTGGAACGGGGAAGATGTACAAGGATCACAAGAAACATTTTTGGTGGCCGGGTATGAAAGCCGATGTTGCTAAATACGTAGGAGAATGTTTGACGTGTTCTAAGGTCAAAGCTGAGCATAGAAACCATCAGGTCTACTTCAACAACCCGAAATCCCAGAATGGAAATGGGAAAACATTACCATGGATTTCATCACTAAATTGCCAAGAACTGCAAGTGGTTTTGATACTATTTGGGTAATAGTTGATCGTCTCACCAAATCAGCACACTTCCTGCCAATAAGAGAAGATGACAAGATGGAGAAGTTAGCACGACTGTATTTGAAGGAAGTCGTCTCCAGACATGGAATACCAATCTCTATTATCTCTGATAGGGATGGCAGATTTATTTCAAGATTCTGGCAGACATTACAGCAAGCATTAGGAACTCGTCTAGACATGAGTACTGCCTATCATCCACAAACTGATGGGCAGAGCGAAAGGACGATACAAACGCTTGAAGACATGCTACGAGCATGTGTTATTAATTTCGGAAACAGTTGAGATCGACATCTACCGTTAGCAGAATTTTCCTACAACAACAGCTACCATTCAAGCATTGAGATGGCGCCGTTTGAAGCACTTTATGGTAGAAAGTGCAGGTCTCCGATTTGTTGGAGTGAAGTGGGGGATAGATAGATTACGGGTCCGGAGATTATACAAGAAACTACCGAGAAGATCATCCAAATTCAACAACGGTTGAAAACCGCCTAAAGTCGACAAAAGTGCTACGCTGACATTAAAAGAAAAGATATAGAATTTGAAATTGGAGAGATGGTCATGCTTAAAGTTGCACCTTGGAAAGGCGTTGTTCGATTTGGTAAACGAGGGAAATTAAATCCAAGGTATATTGGACCATTCAAGATTATTGATCGTGTCGGACCAGTAGCTTACTGACTTGAGTTACCTCAACAACTCGTGGTTGTACATAACACTTTCCACGTCTCGAATTTGAAGAAATGTTTTGCTAAAGAAGATCTCACTATTCCGTTAGATGAAATCCAAATCAACGAAAAACTCCAATTCATCGAAGAACCCGTCGAAATAATGGATCGTGAGGTTAAAAGACTTAAGCAAAACAAGATACCAATTGTTAAGGTTCGATGGAATGCTCGTAGAGGACCCGAGTTCACCTGGGAGCGTGAAGATCAGATGAAGAAGAAATACCCTGAAATGACCCGTTCATATACATTATAAACGATTCACAATAGTTGATTACATCGCAAGGTATTTGACCTCTATATGATACATTTTACAAACATTGCATTCGTTTTTAAAAGACAAACTTTCTTTACAACGAAAGTTGACGGCATGCACACCATTTCATAATACATCCAACTATAATTGGCTAAATAATAATCTTGATGAACTCAATGACTCGAATGCAACGTCTTTCAAAATATGCCATGAATGACTCCAAGTAATATCCTTAAAATGAGCTAATGCACAGCGGAAGATTTCTTTAATACCTGAGAATAAACATGCTTTAAAGTGTCAACCAAAAGGTTGGTGAGTTCATAGGTTTATCATAACAATCATTTCAATATATTAATAGACCACAAGATTTCCGTTTATAAATATATGTACGCTCGCAAGTGTATAAAAGTATTCTATAAGTTGTAGGCACCCGGTAACAAGCCTTAACGTTC
Source organism: Rutidosis leptorrhynchoides (assembly GCF_046630445.1). Taxonomy (NCBI): domain Eukaryota; kingdom Viridiplantae; phylum Streptophyta; class Magnoliopsida; order Asterales; family Asteraceae; genus Rutidosis; species Rutidosis leptorrhynchoides. The sequence continues at coordinate 224,851,179 of NC_092334.1, forward strand.
ATGTTTTACCCTCTGAAGTACACCAGATCAGGTGTGTTTAAAATAACCTCGAAGTACTAAAGCATCCCATAGTCAGGATGGGGTTTGTCAGGCCCAATAGATCTATCTTTAGGATTCGCACCTACCGTACATAGACAAGTAGTTTAATGTTACCAAGCTAAGGGTATATTTCTGGTTTAAACCCACGTAGAATTAGTTTTAGTACTTGTGCCTATTTCGTAAAATATTTATAAAACATCGCATGTATTCTCAGCCCAAAAATATATATTGCAAAAGCAATTAAAAAGGGAGCAAATGAAACTCACAATACTGTATTTCGTAGTAAAAATACATATAACGTCTTTTAACAAGTGCAAGGTTGGACTCGGATTCACGAACGTATCAATATTGAGATTCAATATTGCAGAAAAGTACGTAGACGCAACGGAGATGATAAACACTAGATTGACCTCACGAGCATACCCATGAACCATACCCATCACCTCCATAGCTATAACCCATAATTTCCTTAGCTTCGACTCATTCAAAAAAAACTATTTTGAAATCACTCGGACAGCACTCTGTCGTAATATTTTATGTATACTAATAATATCTTGAAATAATACAAAGAAAATATATATATGTAATTCGATTGAGAGAGTTTAGAGAAATATATTTTCAAGTTTCTATGAAATAATGAAACCTATTGAATTCTATTTATAACAGATTTTTGAATTATTAAAGTGAATTATTAAAGTATGAATTATTAAAATGAATTATTAAAGTATGAATTATTAAAGTGAATTATTAAAGTATGAATTATTAAAGTATGAATTATTAAAGTGAATTATTAAAGTGAATTATTAAAGTGAATTATTAAAGTATGAATTATTAAAGTGAATTATTAAAGTGAATTATTAAAGTGAATTATTAAAGTATGAATTATTAAAGTGAATTATTAAAGTATGAATTATTAAATTGAATTATTAAAGTATGAATTATTAAAGTTAAAGTAAAATAAAAGTAAAGTAAAGGTAAAGTTAAAGTATAGTAAAAGTATAAAACTATATACGTATAATACGCGTATAAGTATATATAATATTAATTTTAATCATTATATATATTTAATAAAATAAAATATAAATATCGTTATCTTTATCATACTGGTTAAGTAATGAGTTGTTAAAAGTGGTTCTAGATATTTATAAAAGATATATACGTTTTAATAATAAAGTTTTTTTAAACTGAAAATGTTTTTTTGTACTTTTGAAACTAAATTAATAGAATATTATGGAAACCAATTCTCCACTAACTTTTGTCTAACTTTCGTAAATGACACTTTTTGTTTTTATTTATAAATAGCTTTACAAATTATTATGAATATCGTTAAGAGGAATAGATTTTCTCAAATCATAGTGGACCTCTCAACAGAGACTTGTAATCATAATTCAATGTTTCTGATAAATCAATCATTTAATATATTTTTTTTAATTTCATCGAAAATCATATTGAAACAAATACGTTCGTGTAAGGTATTATACGTTTAATACTTTATTAATATTCTCAAGTTATAATATATATATACATATACATATCTATTTATATATAACGGTTCGTGAATCATCGGAATTTGGTCGAGGTTATAATGAATGTATGAACACAGTTTAAAATTCTTGAGATTTAACTTAACAAACTTTGCTTATCGTGTCAGAATAATATAAAGATTAAAGTTTAAATTTGGTCGGAAATTTCCGGGTCGTCACAGTACCTACCCGTTAAAGAAATTTCGTCCCCGAAATTTGATAGAGGTCGTCATGACTAACAATGAGAATGTTATTATAATGATTATAGAGTTTTATCATGTTCAAGAAGAATGGATAAAATAATTCTATTAATCGAAACGTGTGAGTGAAGTTATCGTAAATGAATGAAATAAGATAATAGTGATTCGTCGTATCTTTTGACGTCATCACGATTGATCTCCGAAAAGAAAATCTTTGTAATCTATATTGGATTTGATTATTCGGGGATTAAGGAAATTATGATCCTCTTCTAATTAATGCGATAATCCATTTTGATTTCTCTGTCGGATATTTCACTATAAATCCACCTCATTTGTTTTCTTACAACTCACACCTTCTCAACTCATATTTTAAAGTATTTGTCAATATGCTTCATCCAGTGCTGATTCTTGATATACTCCTCACTTTCATATCTGTCGCTCTTCTTTTTCATCTGCCTCCGAAAGAATCTATTTACTTCTACTATACTCTTGGTTTTATAGTGTTTTTAGTTCTCCCGTGTCTTTATATTGCTATATGCATTGATATATACGGTTTGTGATTTCTGGGTTGTTGTTAGGTTTTATATCTTCCCTTATATTTCAAAGTCCTTGCTTCTTCTATAATCATTGTCATACCCAATTAATGCTCTCTTTTATTTGCTGCGATTTATACCCCAATTTCTATTTTGGAGTTTTGTACTTTCGTTTCTTCTTCTTGCGATTAAGCACCGCTTGTAATGGTCCAGAATTCGCATATATGAATTTCAGAATGAACATTGTTAATGTTCTAAGAAGGAAGTTGTAATGGCACGATCTTGACTTGTCAAATTACTAGAATACCTCGAAAAAGGCCGAATCATCAAGAAATATTTTCTTGATATTTTAGAGGTTAAAGAGAATACAAGAGTCGTGTAACATAGCACATGATGACGTTATGATCTGTGAATCATCACGTTCCATTTAGAAACTCAGCATGACTTACTGTAATATAATCACGTTGATCAAGTGTCATTATATTATACTAGTTCATGCTTCAGTTCACAACACTACTTCAAAAATATTCCTATTTTAAATTCGAAAGTTTCAGAATTTAGAAACTAAAATAGTTTCTTTTATGATGTAATACAGACAGCACGAAGAGGTAAATGATTTCAGATAAGAATAATTATGGAAATATCTTCAGAAATATGGAGGATATTTATAATGAAAGATACGATGATATCTTAAAATTTCTAATATCAGAGGATGATGAAGAATATTGTCCGTAAGGGTTTAGAGTCAGGAGCAAGGTATTCGATAATGACTTCAGCAGACACGGAATCATTTGGATTCTTTGAAGGTAGATTTCGTCCTTGTGATTTATCTACAGCCTTCTTCATGGTTTGCTTAATCCGTATTTTTCAGTACCAAATATTCTCTTTTTCTGAGCTTTGCCAACACACTACTCTTTATCATCAAACTTTTTACTGTTAAGGTCGTTTATAGTTTTTGCTGCTTCATCAGTATTTCGAGAACTAGTTCGCAGTTTAGGGTGTTTTTCAGAAACTTCACATTCAAAGTATATAAGTCCAGAAGATAGACACGTATAATTGTTGGCGTAGACATACTGCGAGATTTCAAAATACTGATTGCAAATTTCCGATGATTCGTATGGCAATTCTCGTTACAAGATGCAGATGAGTAAATGATGGGGTTTTGATAAATATAAAGATTTTTCAGAAAGTCAAAGATCAATGAAGTTATTAATAAGTTTACTGCTAATGTGGCGAGATATGAAAGGTTCCCCGGTAATATTGATGAAGAGGTAATCATTATAATAAGGCTTATTCGATTGAACAATTGAAGTTGGTTTGCTGGAGCTGTGACAAAACCGTCTATTTTTAGAAGGGATTGAAAAGTTATTTTAGCTAGTAAATGTCAAAAGGTCTGACATGGATACATGTTAAATTATGACTTTGGTTTCAAGAGTTTTTCAGGTACGTAACTGTGGATAACATGTGGTTGGATCATCATCTCGATTGTTCATTATTTGAAGTGTCTTCAGGTATTTCGAAGGGCTTGAACACAGATTATAATCGTTAATATACATACGATGTTCTAACACAGTTTTGAAGTTAAAGTATAGCTTTGAAAGATGTAAGAATCTAATAGTGATGATACCAGTTATAACTTGAATTGAATTCGGCGATTTCAAAATCAGAATATGTAATTAGATTTTTGAATGAGTATGGTTATTTTGATTTCTATAAAAGAATGTATATTGTTGTGAAAGTAGGGAGTATAATGGATGATTTGCTGAATCAGATTTGAAGAATGTAACATATTAATTGTGAATTTATATATCTCTCGGGTATTACCTACCCGTTAAAAAAAATTGTCACAATTAATATTTTGTACAAAAGAATTTTATTACAGTCTTTATGGAAATATATGTGTATATTTCTTCAGATGTAATATTGATTTAATGAGTTAATATTAAATTAAACTCACTTAATTTATGGTTAAGGCTAGGATAGATAATTTCTAAACTTTAGAAATTACATAATCATCATAGAATGTTTTCCCAATGAAGTTATGAATCAATACTTCATCGTTGTGGTATTCCTTAGTATCTACAGGGCGTATGACGTCGATGCTCATGGGACAGATTGTGAAGTTGAGGTTTGCGATGCGGTTGTTGTTGGTGGTGGTAATGGTACTGTTGATGTTGCTGGTGGTACTGGTTATGTTGTTGGTACTGCTGCTGGTGTTTGTAACCTTTGCACCATATTCTCCAAAGCCACTACCCGAGCGCGAAGCTCGTTGACTTCTTCTATTACACCGGGGTGATTGTCGGTTCGGACGAGCGGATAAATAAGATCTAGAATTTGGTGTAGTATATAATCATGACGAGATACTCTGGAAATGAGAGAGAAAATGGTGTTTCGAATAGGTTCACCGGTAAGTGCTTCAGGTTCTTCGCCAAGAGGGCAATGTGGTGGATGGAAGGGATCACCTTCTTCTTGTCTCCAATGATTAAGGAGGCTACGAACCCATCCCCAATTCATCCAGAATAGATGATGACTAATTGGTTGATCCATTCCGGTCACACTGCTTTCGGAACTTGAGTGGGATTCCATTTCGGAATCCGAGGGACTTGAACTAATGACGAATTCCATTTTGTACGATTGAATAAAGAATTTTTCGATATGAAATGATTTTCCGGCTATCAGGTGGTATTCTAATTATATAGAGCAAAAGGTTTCGTAGATTACGGAGGAATTTACGGAATATGTCAGGCAAAGTTTACAGTAACAGATACGCTAAGATATGAATTAGCAGATACGCTAAGATATGAATTTTGTCTATACACTATTCATGCAATCAATGCAATAAGATGTGTCTAGACTAAGAATGATAAGCAGATAATTTCCGACAAAAATGATGAGCAAAACTTTTGACATGCAGACACGGTCGAAGTCCAGACTCACTAATGCATCCTAACGACTATCAGTTAGACACACTAATGCAGACCTGGTTCGCTAAGACCACCGCTCTGATACCAACTGAAATGACCCGTTCATATACATTATAAACGATTCACAATAGTTGATTACATCGCAAGGTATTTGACCTCTATATGATACATTTTACAAACATTGCATTCGTTTTTAAAAGACAAACTTTCTTTACAACGAAAGTTGATGGCATGCACACCATTTCATAATACATCCAACTATAATTGGCTAAATAATAATCTTAATGAACTCAATGACTCGAATGCAACGTCTTTCAAAATATGCCATGAATGACTCCAAGTAATATCCTTAAAATGAGCTAATGCACAGCGGAAGATTTCTTCAATACCTGAGAATAAACATGCTTTAAAGTGTCAACCAAAAGGTTGGTGAGTTCATAGGTTTATCATAACAATCATTTCAATATATTAATAGACCACAAGATTTCCGTTTATAAATATATGTACACTCGCAAGTGTATACAAGTATTCTATAAGTTGTAGGCACCCGGTAACAAGCCTTAACGTTCATGTTTTACCCTCTAAAGTACACCAGATCAGGTGTGTTTAAAATAACCTCGAAGTACTAAAGCATCCCATAGTCAGGATGGGGTTTGTCAGGCCCAATAGATCTATCTTTAGGATTCGCGCCTACCGTACATAGACAAGTAGTTTAATGTTACCAAGCTAAGGGTATATTTCTGGTTTAAACCCACGTAGAATTAGTTTTAGTACTTGTGCCTATTTCGTAAAATATTTATAAAACATCGCATGTATTCTCAGCCCAAAAATATATATTGCAAAAGCAATTAAAAAGGGAGCAAATGAAACTCACAATATTGTATTTCGTAGTAAAAATACATATAACGTCTTTTAACAAGTGCAAGGTTGGACTCGGATTCACGAACGTATCAATATTGCGATTCAATATTGCAGGAAAGTACGTAGACGCAACGGAGATGATAAACACTAGATTGACTTCACGAGCATACCCATGAACCATACCCATCACCTCCATAGCTATAACCCATAATTTCCTTAGCTTCGACTCATTCAAAAAAAAACTATTTTGAAATCACTCGGACAGCACTCCGTCGTAATATTTTATGTATACTAATAATATCTTGAAATAATACAAAGAAAATATATATATGTAATTCGATTGAGAGAGTTTAGAGAAATATATTTTCAAGTTTCTATGAAATAATGAAACCTATTGAATTCTATTTATAACAGATTTTTGAATTATTAAAGTGAATTATTAAAGTATGAATTATTAAAATGAATTATTAAAGTATGAATTATTAAAGTGAATTATTAAAGTATGAATTATTAAAGTATGAATTATTAAAGTGAATTATTAAAGTGAATTATTAAAGTATGAATTATTAAAGTGAATTATTAAAGTGAATTATTAATGTGAATTATTAAAGTATGAATTATTAAAGTGAATTATTAAAGTATGAATTATTAAATTGAATTATTAAAGTATGAATTATTAAAGTTAAAGTAAAATAAAAGTAAAGTAAAGATAAAGTTAAAGTACAGTAAAAGTATAAAACTATATACGTATAATACGCGTATAAGTATATATAATATTAATTTAAATCATTATATATATTTAATAAAATAAAATATAAATATCGTTATCTTTATCATACTGGTTAAGTAATGAGTTGTTAAAAGTGGTTCTAGATATTTATAAAAGATATATACGTTTTAATAATAAAGTTTTTTTAAACTGAAAATGTTTTTTTGTACTTTTGAAACTAAATTAATAGAATATTATGGAAACCAATTCTCCACTAACTTTTGTCTAACTTTCGTAAATGACACTTTTTGTTTTTATTTATAAATAGCTTTACAAATTATTCTGAATATCGTTAAGAGGAATAGATTTTCTCAAATCATAGTGGACCTCTCAACAGAGACTTGTAATCATAATTCAATGTTTCTGATAAATCAATCATTTAATATATTTTTTTTAATTTCATCGAAAATCATATTGAAACAAATACGTTCGTGTAAGGTATTATACGTTTAATACTTTATTAATATTCTCAAGTTATAATATATATATACATATACATATCTATTTATATATAACGGTTCGTGAATCATCGGAATTTGGTCGAGGTTATAATGAATGTATGAACACAGTTTAAAATTCTTGAGATTTAACTTAACAAACTTTGCTTATCGTGTCGGAATAATATAAAGATTAAAGTTTAATTTTAGTCGGAAATTTCCGGGTCGTCACATACCCGCATCTATTTCCAGAAGATTCGTCAACACCTTCAATAGCTTAAAATTTCGGGACGAAATTTATTTAACGGGTAGGTACTGTAGTGACCCGAACTTTTCCATGTTTATATATATTAATTGAGATTGATATTTACATGATTAAATGTTTCCAACATGTTAAGCAATCAAACTTGTTAAGGCTTGATTAATTGAAATATGTTTCATATAGACAATTGACCACCCAAGTTGACCGGCGATTCACGAACGTTAAAACTTGTAAAAATGACATGACGATATATATATGGATATACATATGGTTAACATGAGATTATGATAAGTGAGTATCTCCATAAGTATATTAACAATGAGTTATATATATATAAACAAAACTACTAACTTAAGGATTTCGAAACGAGACATATATGTAACGATTATCGTTGTAACGACATTTAAATGTATATATATCATATTAAGTTATATTAATATATCATAATATCATGATAATATAATAATTTAACATCTCATTAGATATAATAAACAATGGGTTAACAACATTAATTGAGATCGTTTACTTAAAGGTTTCAAAACAACACTTACATGTAACGACTAACGATGACTTAACGACTTAGTTAAAATGTATATACATGTAGTGTATTTAGATGTATTAAAATACTTTTGGAAGACTTCAAGACATATATCAAAACACTCATACTTAACGAAAATGGTTACAGTTACTTTCCCATTCTTTTCTTTCATCAAGAATTCTAGTCGTATTCTTACCCGTATTATACACAGCTTCAAAACGTACTTACTATGGGTATATACCAATAGGAACTAGCATGGGATTCCACTCTTGATTATGTCATGTATGACTAATCAATTTTAACTTCTACCATGAGTTAGTCAACTAACTAGAACTCCTTTTAACCCCACTCACCACTCACCAATTACCACTCATCATTCACTCCATTTCACTTCCAATTCTCTTTCTAATTCTCTCTCAACACACACACACTATTATGAACGTATTTTTCCAGTATTTAATCATCATCTTCATCAAAAATCACTTCAAGAATCAAGCTATAATCATCATAGGAAGAACACTTCAAGAACACTTCAAAAATCCCTTCAAGTTTACTAATTTACTTCCAAGCTTTCTAGTCCATTCCAAGTAATCATCCAAGATCAAGAAACCTTTGTTATATACAGTAGGTTATCTTTCTTATTCAAGGTAATATTCATATTCAAACTTTGATTCAATTTCTATAACTATAAACTATCTTAATTCGAGTAAAAATCTTACTTGAACTTGTTTTTGTGTCATGATCCTACTTCAAGAACTTTCAAGCCATCCAAGATCCTTTGAAGCTAGATCATTTCTTGTCACTTCCAGTAGGTTTACCTACTAAACTTGAGGCAGTAATGATGTTCATAACATCATTCGATTCATATATATAAAACTATCTTATTCGAAGGTTTAAACTCGTAATCACTAGAACATAGTTTAGTTAATTCTAAACTTGTTCGCAAACAAAAGTTAATCCTTCTAACTTGACTTTTAAAATTAACTAAACACATGTTCTATATCTATATGATATGCTAACTTAATGATTTAAAACCTGGAAACACGAAAAACACGGTAAAACCGGATTTACGCCGTCGTAGTAACACCGCGGGCTGTTTTGGGTTAGTTAATTAAAAACTATGATAAACTTTGATTTAAAAGTTGTTATTCTGAGAAAATGATTTTTATTATGAACATGAAACTATATCCAAAAATTATAGTTAAACTCAAAGTGGAAGTATGTTTTCTTAAATGGTCATCTAGACGTCGTTCTTTCGACTGAAATGACTACCTTTACAAAAACGACTTGTAACTTATTTTTCCGACTATAAACCTATACTTTTTCTGTTTAGATTCATAAAATAGAGTTCAATATGAAACCATAGCAATTTGATTCACTCAAAACGGATTTAAAATGAAGAAGTTATGGGTAAAACAAGATTGGATAATTTTTCTCATTTTAGCTACGTGAAAATTGGTAACAAATCTATTCCAACCATAACTTAATTAACTTGTATTGTATATTATGTAATCTTGAGATACCATAGACACGTATACAATATTTCGACCTATCATGTCGACACATCTATATATATTTCGGAACAACCATAGACACTCTATATGTGAATGTTGGAGTTAGCTATACAGGGTTGAGGTTGATTCCAAAATATATATAGTTTGAGTTGTGATCAATACTGAAATACGTATACACTGGGTCGTGGATTGATTCAAGATAATATTTATCGATTTATTTCTGTACATCTAACTGTGGACAACTAGTTGTAGGTTACTAACGAGGACAACTGACTTAATAAACTTAAAACATCAAAATATATTAAAAGTGTTGTAAATATATTTTGAACATACTTTGATATATATGTATATATTGTTATAGGTTCGTGAATCAACCAGTGACCAAGTCTTACTTCTCGACGAAGTAAAAATCTGTGAAAGTGAGTTATAGTCCCACTTTTAAAATCTAATATTTTTTGGGATGAGAATACATGCAGGTTTTATAAATGATTTACCAAATAGACACAAGTATGTGAAACTACATTCTATGGTTGAATTATCGAAATCGAATATGCCCCTTTTTATTAAGTCTGGTAATCTAAGAATTAGGGAACAGACACCCTAATTGACGCGAATCCTAAAGATAGATCTATTGGGCCTAACAAACCCCATCCAAAGTACCGGATGCTTTAGTACTTCGAAATTTATATCATATCCGAAGGGTGTCCCGGAATGATGGGGATATTCTTATATATGCATCTTGTTAATGTCGGTTACCAGGTGTTCACCATATGAATGATTTTTATCTCTATGTATGGGATGTGTATTGAAATATGAAATCTTGTGGTCTATGGTTACGATTTGATATATATAGGTTAAACCTATAACTCACCAACATTTTTGTTGACGTTTAAAGCATGTTTATTCTCAGGTGAATATTAAGAGCTTCCGCTGTTGCATACTAAAATAAGGACAAGATTTGGAGTCCATGTTTGTATGATATTGTGTAAAAACTGCATTCAAGAAACTGATTTCGATGTAACATATTTGTATTGTAAACCATTATGTAATGGTCGTGTGTAAGCAGGATATTTTAGATTATCATTATTTGATAATCTACGTAAAGCTTTTTAAACCTTTATTTATGAAATAAAGGTTATGGTTTGTTTTAAAAATGAATGCAGTCTTTGAAAAACGTCTCATATAGAGGTCAAAACCTCGCAACGAAATCAATTAATATGGAACGTTTTTAATCAATAAGAACGGGACATTTCACTTACCACAAGATCCTAATGCTCTAACTTAGTTAAACCTTAACTACCTTCTATTTCCCTTTAAAAAGATAGCTTACAAGTAAACTTACAACTAAGTTTACAATCACTCTTACTAGAATCACTCTAAATAGTTTACAATAATATTTTGAATGATATCTGAAAATGTATGAAAATGTGAGTGCAAGAGGTGAGTCTTCAAATGCTCCAAGGCTTGGTATTTATAGGCAAGAGAAAACTATTTGGGCCCTCTGCGGCTCACCTCACGGTCGACCGTGGTTCGACCATGCAGGTTCTGACCTCTGATCTTGTAGCCGTTTGAGACCTTTATTTTTGTCATTTTCCCTTATTGGATGGCTACAATTAGAAGCCAAAAATATCTGAAATAATCTGCATAACCCCTTTTATCTTGGATGCATTCATGGAAGTTGACATAAGCTTAAAAGAGGAAAGTCTCATAGTCCTTCTATTGTGTCATTGATTTCCCATAATGGCAAATACAAATTTTTATCCCTTGACAAACCACAAGCTTCCAAAGTTCATATCACAAGTCTTCCATGCATTTGTCAACATTTGGTTGCAAGTATGTACTTTCATTGGTTACTTGCAACTCTTCAAATAAGACTAATTTGTTTTACATAAAGACTTCTAGGGAATTACACTAATCATAAAGTGATAAGAATACTTAAGCATGTAAGTAATGCTTAAGGATTAATCAAGTAAAGAGCATATGTTTAATAACCATCCTAATCATGTCTAGATATATTTTAGATTTAAAAGGATGACTTTCAATTAGGTACAAAACGATATTATGCAACACTTATGTGTTTAACCTTAATTGGAAGCTAAAGTGTCATTAAGGTGTCATTAGGTGAGATTAATCAAGATTAACATCCTTGAGACCAAAACTCTTTTTGATATGAAATGGGAAACTATTCTAAGTATGTTGAAAAAGGTTTCGTGAATTATAGAAGAACCAAAGTGGTCAATGTCACGACCCCCGTCTCGATTTCCTAAGACGTGGTGTGAACTTTAACATAACGTAGCAGTAGAAACATAAATATTATTACATCACGGTCTCTGTTTTTAGTTTTTGGTACATCGTGGTTACAAAATACAAATACAGATGTAGTATAAATACAAATACATCATAATCTAGCCTATCAATACTAGATTTAATAAAAGACATTTTGAAATTTCCACGATGCCCGACCTGAAAGTGCTCCAAAAGCTAAGTACCTGAGATAAATACTTAAGAACGTCAATATAAATATTGGTGAGTTCATAGATTTAGTTATAATGCATAAGTTATTGGACCTCAAGATTTCATGTATAAAACAGTTAAAAAGATATTTTAGTTCATGAGCTTTCAATATCGAACATTAACGTAAAAGTACCCGAAAACAAGCGTCACTTAAGGTCTAAGTGCATATGGTCGAAGGTTATGCATCCGATAGCCTAGAAGGCCTATCCTGATGTGAGGAGTCACCCTCAAATAGATCTATTCATAATATTCGCGTTTACCAAACCGGTAATTAACGATATCAAAATCGGGCTTTCTAAATTGACCTTTGTTACTCAACATAGAATATGGTTGTAAGTTGATAATGCTAAAAACGAACATATATTTCATAGCATTATCCCTCAAGAAAGACAAGCTTTTAGTTGCAATTGTTCTATTTACAAGTGATATTCGTTTAAATAATAAAAGGTGAAGACAAAAGACAGATTCAACGATTTGAAGACGCAAATGACCAAAAAGCTAAAAAGTACAAAGTACAAATCAAGTGGTTCAAATTATTGATGAGAAGCGTCTAAAAATGGCAAGAGTACAAGCCGTGAAACACAAAGTACAAGATATTAAATTGTACGAAAAGGGTTTCTAAAATCCGGAACCGAGACATGAACCAACTTTCAGCGCGCGACGCAACGGACCAAAAATTACAAGTCAACTATGCACAAGAATATAATATAAAATATAATTAATTATATATATTATTATATATTATAATTATACGCAGCCCACGTTTTGGATTTAATCTATGAGCTGGATTCCAGACCTCCACACTCGCGGAGCTTTGATGAAGAAAACCTCCGCACTCGCGGAGCTCAACAGTGAAATGTGGGCCTATAAAAGGCCGCACATTCTGATCGATTCCTTACCCTTTTTCTTTCTTTTCTATATACGTGTATATATATATATATATATATATATATATATATATATATTTTATAATTTTAATTTTAATTTAAGTTTAATAATAATAAGGTTATAGTGACGAATGTTGTAAGTTTGTAAGTCGAAATTCTGTCCATGTAACACTACGCGATTAATACTCATTGTAAGTTATGTTCAACCTTTTTAAATTAATGTCTCGTAGGTAAGTTATTATTATGCTTATTTAAGCCGAAGTAATAATGATGTTGGGCTAAATATTAAGACTGGGTAATTGGGCTTTGTACCATAATTGGGGTTTGAACAAAAGAACGACACTTGTGGAAATTAGACTATGGGCTATTAATGGGCTTTATATTAACTAAACGATACCTCGTTAATTTAATATAAAGGTTACAATTTGACGTATCTATATATAACCACATACTCTTAATCGGGTACGGTGGGCGGGATATTTATAAATACAAATTATTGTTCATTTGACCGGACACGGGGATAGATTAATAGTAAATGGACTCGTTGAAACAGGGGTGGATTACATTCAAGGGTAATTGGTGTAATTGTTAAAAAAATATTGAAACCTTGGATTACACGCAGTCTATAACCTGGTGTATTTATTAAACAAAGTATTAAGACCTTGTTACAGTTCGAATCCCCAATTAGTTGAAATATTTGACTTCGGGTATAAGGATAATTTGACGAGGACTCTCGCACTTTATATTTATGACTGATGGACTATTATGGACAAAACCGTATGGACATATCGAATAATCCAGGACAAAGGACAATTAACCCATGGCAATAAGCTAAAATCAACACGTCAAACATCATGATTACGGAAGTTTAAATAAGCATAATTCCTTTATTTTATATCTTATCGCATTTTTAATTATCGTACTTTTAAATTATCGCAATTTTATTTATCGTCATTTTATTTATCGCACTTTTAATTATCGCACTTTTATTATCGTTATTTACTTTACGCTTTAAATTAAGTTATTTGTATATTTAATATTTTACATTAGGTTTTAATTGTGACTAAAGTTTTAAAATCGACAAACCGGTCATTAAACGGTAAAGCCCCATTTTTATAATAATAATAATAATAATATTACTTATATATATATATATATATGTATATATATATATAGTTTAAAAATATAGCGTTAAACTTGGCTAGTTCTATGTGGACGAACCGGACTTACTAAAAACTACACTACTGTACGATTAGGTACACTACCTATAGTGTTGTAGCAAGGTTTAGGTATATCCACTCTATAAATAAATTAATAACTTGTGTAAAATTGTATCGTATTTAATAGTATTTCGCAATAAAAATATAACTATTTCGTACCGCTATGCTTTAACATCAAGTATTTTTGGCGCCGTTGCCGGGGAACCGAAAGCGAAACGCTATAAAAATTTTTTTTATTAAGTTTTAATTTATTATCATAAAAATACTTTTTAAATCTTAAAAATATAAGTGTATTTTAATCACTTATTTTAAATTTTGTAAATAAATCAAATTAAAAAAAAGTAAAAAATAAAATTAAAACTGAACCTGCGATTTCTGGCCTGCATCTTTTCTGAACCTGCATACTCCGCACTCGCGGAGCTCCTGGGCATAAAAAATCCGCACTCGCGCAGCCGTCTGACAGGCTGAACCTGGTACGTGCATTAATTACGGGTTTAGGGTTTAATTTAATTATTATTATTATTAATTAATTTCAATTAGGATTTTAATTTAATATTAATTAGTTTTAGTTTTAACTAATTTGTAATTTAGGTGTTAATTAGTTTAATTAATATATAAAAATTAATACTTTTATAAAATATTAATATAAAAATAAGATATTTATAAAAATTGTTTTTTTTTTAAATTTTGTATCTTTTTAATCGTTTAATTGTAATTTGTATTTTTTCGTTCGTACTTAGTTTTAAATTTAGTATTTTTCATAGTTATTTTTATTTTTAGATTTTTAGGCTTTGCCGTAAAATCCCTTAAGTGCTTTTTCTTTAGATTAAGATTTAGGTGCTTTAGAATTTTACGACGTCGCTTATCGCTTTAGTATTTAATAGATTTTAGTGCCTAATTAAGTTATTGCCATTTTGGATATAGAATTCCTTCAAGTTTTAATTCCTTTAGTCGCAACTTTTAATTCTTAGTTTTTAGGCTTTTAAGTTTAGACGCTGCATTTTATTATTTTTCGACGCTTAATTTTTCGACCTTTTATTTTTCGACATTTTTTAACGCGCTCTTTTTCTTTCTTATTTCTCGACGCTCTAGTTTTTTAGGACATAGAATTTTCTATTTTTTCTCTAAAATTTTAAAACGAAAAATTATTTTAAGTGGTTAAATTGATAGACATCCAAAATTTTCTGGTTCGTAGTAATAGTTGGATTTGTTAGTGGCGAGTTGTGGGCTTCCGATTTAAAGGGTCCTGGCTATCTGCTGCATCTATTGGCTATTCGAAACGTGGGCAAAATCATAAAAGTCTATTAATTTGATAACTTATATAATTTTTATCTTTTATAACTAATAGGATATTCTGTGAATGCACCGAGCAAAACGTTCACCACCTTTCATACGTTCACCACCTGTAACCAGATCAAGACATCTAGCCAACATTATCGCCGTTGATTTTTCTTTAGAATCGTCCTCTAGTCGACCAAGTACTCCAATTCAAATTTCCGATAATCCATTTTTTGAACCCGACCTCACAATTGAGAACCCGGAGGATATTCAAGGACAATTCAGAGATCCTGAACCACTAATCATTCCTCCTGAACCACAATTCACTCATCCAGAGATTGTCGAGGAAGAAACCATTAAGTCAGAATCCTCTAGTGATTCAGATTCAACAAATTCAATCATAGAGAATCTGGAACCTCTAAGTATGGAAGATCGAATGAGAGCTAAATGCACTGGCCAAGGTCATGCCATTACTCAACCAGACATTAATGCGCCAGATTATGAAATCATAGGACAAATCCTACACATGGTAACTAATCAATGCCAATTTAGTGGTGCGCCGAAGGAAGATCCAAATGAACATCTTCATACCTTTAATAGGATTTGTACTCTATTTAAAATCCGAGAAGTTGAGGATGAACAGATCTATCTCATGTTATTTCCCTGGACTTTAAAAGCAGAAGCCAAAGATTGGTTAGAATCGTTACCTGAAGGGGCTATTGATACATGGGATGTGTTAGTTGAAAATTTTCTTAAACAATTCTTTCCGGCATCTAAAGCCGTGAGAGTTCAAGGAGAAATTGTTACATTCACGCAAAAGCCAAATGAAACTCTATATGAGGCATGGACAAGATTTGGAAAGTTGTTGAGAGGATGTCCGCAACATGGTTTAGACACTTATCAAATAGTACAAATATTCTACCAAGGATGCGACATCACTACACGCAAAGACATAGATATAGCAGCTGGTGGTTCCATTATGAAGAAAATCGCAACTGAAACTTACAAAATTATTGATAACACTGCTTCCCACTCACATGAGTGGAACCAAGAAAAAGACATCGTTAGATCATCTAAAGCGGCTAGAGCCGATTCTAGCCATGACTTTGATTCCATTTCCACAAAGATAGATGCTGTCGAGAGACGAATGGAAAAGATGACTAAAGATATTCACTCAATACGAATTAGTTGTGAGCAGTGTGGAGGACCACATTTGACAAAAGATTGTCTCGGTATTGAACAAACAATAAGAGAGAATGTTTCATACATGAACCAAAGGCCTGAAAATAATTATCAGAATAATTATCAACCGCCAAGACCAATCTACAATCAAAATCAGAATTATAACCGAAATGTTCCATACTACAACCAACAAGGTCCTAGCAATCAACAGGTATCTAATAATACTTACAACCAGCAAAGACCTATTTTTCAAAATAAACCACCACAAACCGATGATAAAAAGCCAAATTTAGAAGATATGATGTCGAAGCTAGTTGAATCTCAAACGCAATTTTTCACATCTTAGAAACAAACGAATGAACAAAATGCTCAAGCATTTAGAAATCAACAAGCTTCTATCCAAAATCTGGAACAAGAAGTAAGCAACCTAGCAAGGTTGATAGGTGAAAGAAAACCGGGAAGTCTACCTAGTGATACAAATGCTAACCCCCAGAATGAAACAGCTAAAGCCATTACCACGATAAGTGGTATTACACTTAAACCACCTAAAATGCCTGTAATTTCTGATGACTCTATTACCACTCCACAGGCACCACAGCCTGAGCAAGAAAAGGAAAAAGAACCGGTAGTTGAAAAGGTTAATGAAGATAACACAGTTAAGGCTAAACCTTATGTTAAACTATACCAACCACCGCTTCCTTACCCGAGTAAAATGAGAAAAGAAAGACTTGAAGCCGAGCAATCCAAATTCTTGGATATGTTTAAACAGATAAATGTCAATCTTCCTTTCATTGATGTGATTTCAGAAATGCCAAGGTATGCTAAATTCTTGAAAGATCTAATCACAAATAGAAAGAAAATGGAAGAACTCTCAGCTGTTATTATGAATGATAATTGTTCTGCAGTACTGTTAAATAAGATACCAGAAAAATTATCAAATCCAGGATGTTTCACAATTTCATATTTTCTGGGTAGTCTTAGTTCAGTAGAAGTATTGGCAGACTTAGGTGCTAGTATAAATTTAATGCCGTATTCACTATATGCTAAACTAGACCTTGGAGAATTGAAACCAACCCGAATAAGCATACAACTAGCCGATCGATCAGTAAAATATCCTAGAGGGATAATGGAGAACATGCTAGTTAAAGTTAGTACTTTAGTATTTCCAGTAGATTTTGTTATTCTGGACATGGAAGAAGATTCTCGAGTTCCTCTCATATTAGGAAGACCATTTTTAAACACGGCTAAAGCAATAATAGACGTGTTCGGTAAGAAACTGACCCTATGTATAGAGGACGAGAGTTTTACCTTTTCTGTTAATAGAGCCATGCAGCAACTGCAATCTGCAGATGATACATGTTATTATATTCAAACTATAGATTCACATGTAGAATTGTTAGAAGAATTTCCAGAATTACAAGGAACATGAGAATGTTCTTTAGGAGAAGGAACTGAACCAATTGATGAAGCTGAAATGTTAGCCTCACTCATGGCTAATGAATACGAACCAATAATAGAAGAACTTCAAATGCTAAAAAAGGAAGATAGATATCGATACAAATCATCGATAGAAGAACCACTGACATTAGAGTTAAAACCACTTCCACACCATTTGGAATACGCTTATTTACATGGTGAATCTGAATTACCTGTAATAATATCGTCTTCTCTTATGGAAAATAAAAAATCTCAACTCATTTCTGTGTTAAAAACACATAAACCAGCTATTGCATGGAAGATTCATGACATTAAAGGAATAAGTCCTTCGTATTGCACACATAAAATCCTTATGGAAGAAGGTCATAAAACGCATGTGCAACGCCTAAGAAGACTAAATCCTAATATGCAAGATGTTGTTAAGAAAGAAATTATTAAACTGCTAGATGCAGGTTTAATTTATCCAATTTCTAATAGTCCATGGGTAAGCCCAGTTCAATGTGTACCTAAGAAGGGTGGCATGACTGTCATCACAAATGAAAAAAATGAGCTTATTCTTACTAGGACTGTAACGGGATGGCGTGTTTATATTGATTATAGAAAATTAAATGACGCCACCAGAAAAGATCACTTTCCCTTACCTTTAATTGATCAAATGTTGGAAATGTTAGCCGGGAATAGTTACTATTGTTTTCTTGACGGTTTCTCCGGATATTTTCATATTCCAATCGCACTTGAGGACCAAGAGAAAACCATATTCACATGCCCTTATGGTACTTTTGCTTACAAACGCATGCCATTTGGACTTTGCAACGCCCCTGCAACCTTTCAAAGGTGCATGATGACAATTTTTCACGACATGATAAAAGAATGCATGGAAGTATTCACGGATGACTTTTCGGTCTTCGGTGATACATTTGAATCATGTCTAGTTAATCTTGAACGAATGCTTATTAGATGCGAGCAATCAAATCTAGTTCTTAATTGGGAGAAATGCCATTTCATGGTTAAAGAAGGCATCGTTTTTGGTCATAAAATTTCAAAGGAAGGAATTGAAGTGGATAGAGCTAAAGTAGATGTAATTGCTAAACTTCCACATCCCACCAATGTTAGAGGAGTTAGGAGTTTTCTAGGGCATGCCGGTTTTTACCGACGTTTCATAAAAGATTTTTCTAAAATTGCCACTCCTATGAATAAACTCCTAGAAAAGGATGCCCCATTCATCTTTTTGGATGAATGCATCAAATATTTTATTATTCTTAAAGAAAAACTCACTAATGCGCCGATCATGATAACTCCAAATTGGAATCTACCGTTTGAACTCATGTGCGATGCACGTGATTTTGCAATGGGAGCCGTTTTAGGACAAAGGATTGAAAAACGATTTCAACCTATTTATTACGCTAGTAAGACGTTACAAGGAGCACAAACAAATTACACAACTACTGAAAAAGAACTCCTTGCTATTGTCTTTGCTTTTGACAAATTTCGTTCATATCTCGTTCTAGCTAAAACGGTGGTCTATACAGACCATTCTGATCTTAGATACCTATTTTTGAAACAAGATGCCAAACCACGATTAATCCATTGGATCTTACTCTTACATGAGTTCAATATTGAAATCCGAGATAAAAAGGGAGCAGAAAATCTCGCCGCTGATCATCTATCTCGTCTTGAAAATCCCGAATTAGAAGTTCTAAATGAATCGGCCATACAAGATAACTTTCCTGATGAATATCTTTTAAAGATCGATTATAATGAAATTCCATGGTTTGTAGACTATGCAAACTACTTAGTATGTGGATTCCTTAAAAAAGGGTTGTCGTACCAAAAACGAAAGAAATTCTTTAGTGATATAAAACACTATTTCTGGGAAGATCGACATTTGTTTAAAAGTTGTCCCGATGGAATAATACGCCGATGTGTATTCGGAGATGAAGCTAGTCAAATCTTAAACCATTGTCACACAGGACCAACAGGAGGGCATTATGGGCCTCAACTCACAGCAAGAAAAGTATTACGACGCTGGATTCTACTGGCCTACAATTTTCAAAGACGCACACCTTCTCTGTAAATCCTGTGATGCTTGTCAAAGGGCCAGAAAAATAAGTCAACGTAATGAAATGCCACAAAATGTCATTCAAGTATGTGAAATATTTGACGTTTGGGGTATTGACTTTATGAGTCCATTTTCAAAATCTCATAATAATCTCTACATTCTCGTTGCCATTGATTATGTATCTAAATGGATCGAAGCACAAGCTCTCCCAACTAATGATGCACGAGTTGTAGTGAACTTCTTAAAACGTCTTTTTGCAAGGTTCGGAACACCGAAAGCTTTAATAAGTGATCGGGGTACTCATTTTTCTAATAATAAACTTGAGAAAGTTCTCAAAAGATATGGAGTAACTCATAAAATCTCAACCGCTTATCATCCACAAACAATTGGACAAGTTGAAAATACCAACCGAGCTTTAAAACGTATTCTAGAGAAAACCGTAGGATCAAATCTGAAGGAATGGTCCATGAAATTGGAGGATGCATTCTAGGATTTTAGAACAACATACAAAACTCCAATTGGAACCACACCTTTTAAACTCGTTTACGGAAAAACATGTAATCTTCCAGTAGAAATTGAGCACAAAGCATTTTGGACTTTGAAGATTTGTAATCTTGATTTGCATGAAGCCGGACGTCTACGGTTAAGTCAACTAAACGAATTAGAAGAACTAAGACATGAAGCATATGAAAATTCGTTAATCTATAAGGAAAGAACGAAGAAATGGCATGATAAAAGAATCAGAAGTTCAAAAGAATTTAAGGAAGGAGACAGAGTCCTTCTTTTCAATTCACGATTCAAGCTATTTCCTAGAAAATTGAAATCAAGATGGTCTGGACCATTCATAGTTAAAAGAGTTTTTCCATATGGAACAATAGAGTTGATAAATTCAAATGGGATTGAATTTAAGGTTAATAGTCACAGAGTTAAACATTACATACATGGTCCGATGGAAGTTGACAATGAAGTTAATCACAATTTCGATACCACAGCTAACTAAGTGTGGGAAAACTCGAATCTTTTAAGGGTAATATATATTTCTATTAGAGTTAGATATTCTGTTTTCGTGTAGTTCTCGAGAATGGAATCCGAATGGTCTTTCCCTAGCAGACCCTAAAGAACTAGTCTTCTCCCTCCATTCTGAATTTTTATTTCTTTTAGGTTTTACGAGATGAAGAATTCCTTTGATCTGAACAATGGTCTACTACTACACGCTATGATTACTAAACGTAATAATAACACTTTCCCGAGTGAACTAGTATCATTCATAGGAGGCAAAATGGACGAAGTAAGGAAAGAACTCAGGAAAGATCATCATAAGACACATTTTGGTAAAGGAAAATCCAAATCCGCAATAAAAAGAAGAGCACGACACCTTGAAAGATGTCATAAATGCGAAAAATGGTCACACGAAGGTAAATGTTCGAACAATCAAACATATTCAAATACCGAATTTGTTACTCTATGCAGAGAAGGAACGTTCATATGTTTAGAAGAAAAGTTATTGAAGAATCGAGGTTACGCTTATGTAGCTATGGAAAACCAAATCACACGACTCTCCTATGAGTCGGCTAAAGCAGGTCTCTGAGAATTCTATCTCACAGGTAAGTATGTACAGTTTTTATTTTTTTATTTATTGCTTTTAACCTTTTGATAATAAACGCTGAATCGTTCGCTGTAAAGTATTAAATTGATATTCAATAAAATTAGGTATGCGAAACCGAAATTATTGATATCATACAATAATTTATTACATCACTGCAAAATTTACCATTTATTATTAAGGTATAAATATCTTTAATCAATCAATCCAAAATATTTCAGAAATTCGTCAGGAGTAAAACTAAGTAATATAGACGAAATTACTTTACCCAAAAGAGGGGCGTATATTTTTGATAATATTTGATTGATTAAAGTGGGATAAAAGACCAAAAAGATTTTTAATTTTATTTTTACCTTGTTTTTAAAATTAATATATAAATATTAAATTATTATTGTAAATATTTTTAAATCAATATATTTAAGTTTTTAAATATTTTAAAAATTAATATTTTGAATATAAGTTTGTAAAATTAATGTATAAAAATATTAATGATATTAATATGAATTTTTAAATTTATGCATTTTAAATTTGGTGTGAATTTAAAAACAAAATTGTACTTTATTTCATTAAGTTAAAAATTTGATATTTAAAATTCATCGTGTGTTGAAGACTAGGTTTGTTGAACCGAAATTGCTTTACCCAAGGGAGGGACGAGAAATTTTATTATCATTATTTTTAATCTTATTGATTTAAAGTATGCCAAAAACATTTAAAAAAACTCAAAAATCTTTGCTTTTAAAACAAACGCTTTAAAATGACAAATTTTAAAATTTTGTCGAGGGACGGACTAGGTAAACGTACCGAAACAACCTCGTCCTAAATAAAAAGGAAAACAAAATTTTAAATTTAA
Organism: Rutidosis leptorrhynchoides; assembly: GCF_046630445.1. NCBI lineage: Eukaryota > Viridiplantae > Streptophyta > Magnoliopsida > Asterales > Asteraceae > Rutidosis > Rutidosis leptorrhynchoides. The sequence goes on from NC_092334.1 coordinate 224,873,809, forward strand.
TTAATTGTTTTATTATTAAAGATTTTATATAAAAAAGAAAAAAAAGAAATCCGCACTCGCGGAACTTGAAAGGGACCCACATCCGCACTCTCGGAGTTTGAAAAACCCAGAAAGGGTTAACTGGTCGAACAGAACAGTCCCCAAGCACAATACACCGAATTTTCTGCGAAAAACACACACAAAACGCTCTCAAATTCGAAATTTTTCACCGTTAAACATCAAATTTTTTGCTAAAATCATGTTGAGAAGGATCCTACCAAGAAGTTACTCAAGGAGATCGGTAATTTCTACATCTAAATACTCTTTAATTCGGATTTTTAGTGTTCTTGAATAATTTTATACCTAATTTGATTTTGATGATTTCTAGTTTAATTATGCTCAAATTGTTTGTGTATTATGCTGTATAACCTAGATTGATGCTATTTAACATGATTAGAAGCCTTAAACTTCAAATTTTGAGTAATCTAGGGTTTATGTTCTTGAGCAAAATTGGGGCTTTTTGATATAAACGGGTTATGGCTGAATTTTATTGTTAGTTTATACTAAATTGAGTAGTGTAACATGTTTAGGTTGCTAAATGATCAAAACTTTGATCCTAAACATGATTTTTAAGTATTAAAGTATACTTTTTGAGTTAAAAATGTATGAACTCAATTTAATTGATATGAATGCCATTTGAAACTTGTTTAATTGCTAGTAATGATTATTTTGACATGTTATTTGAGATAAAAGCTAAAGAACATTGTATACATTTTCATATATGTTTATTTGTAAAAGTGTAGAATTGTTAATATTATGAAAATGCGTATAAAGTTTAATATGGATTAAACATGTCATTATGATTGTTTTGATTTATGATTTTGCTAACACTAATGCATATTTGGATGCACAAAAATTGTGTTTAATGTATTTTGCAGACTGAAAGGGGTGAATCTTCATCCGCATCTCAGGCTCACAATGCTCCTCCTGAGAATGCAGAAGAACAGGAGATTAACGACCAATATAGGCAAAATCTACCGCATCAATTCATTTCATATTCAAATATAGAATTGACAGATTTACACCCTAATTTAAGGTTTGACCGACATTGGATAGATTATCCAAAATATCAGAGGAACTTGCACACCCTTCAGTCTAATGTTGTTGAAGTACCCAGGGTAATAGATTGGGAAACGTTAGAAACAGTGGGATTGGCCGATCCAATCTGAGAATTACTTACACAAAGGTATGGTAATTCTACTTTTAATGATTGGGAATGTTTGTTCAATATACGTAGGCGTGTATATAGAGAATGGTGTGTGAAATTATTATGTAGTGTTGAAATAAATGATCGGGTAGCTACCTTAACCGATAGTAGTTTTATTAGATTTTTATTATCAGGTGTGATGCGCCATATGTCTCTACTAGACATGGCTCAGGCTTTATGTATATATACTCCTGAGGAACTAGCATCTACTGATTGTCAAAGGTTGATAGTTAATGGTAGGAGGGTTGATGAAAATTTTGATATGAATGGAATATGGAGTAGAATGACTAGGCATAACCGATTTCGTGGGGGGAATAACTCTTATACTGATATTGATAGAGCTGAGCTAAGAGTAATCCATAGGTTCTTAGCAAACTCGATTACACAGCGAGGTAGGAACAAAGAGAAAGTAAATGAGAATGATTTATTTTATCTCATGTGTATTCGAGACCTACAGAGCGCTGTGAGTATACCTTATTGTGTGGGTTATTATTTATCGGTTATGGTTAGGAGTATACGGCCTAATAGTATAATAGAAGGTGGTATCTTTGTTACTTTGATTGCTGAGTATCTCGGTGTCGATAGAAGTCTTGGGGGATTAATAATTGCAGCACCAGAACCCCGTGATACAATTGGTTTGAAAGTATATCATGGTGCTAAGGTTTTAAAGAAATGACATAACGCTGCAGCACCATATGATGGCCATCATCCACAGGTCGAAAGAGATCAGCAGCAAGGTAATGCGGGAGGGGGGAATCAGATGACAGAAATGCAAATTTTTATGGCTCAACATGAGTATGAAATGGCTAGACAACGAATATTTCAAGATTGGCAGTATCATCAAAACCAAATCATAAGTCATTGTGCACACATAAATACAAACTACATTCCTACTCCAATGCCCGTATTTACTCCCTGGACTATACAGACCCGACCACCGTACCCTACATATGACCCAGCTTAAGCATTTTACAGCACATACGGCTATGAATGGGATCCCTACTGGCACCATCCTCATCAACCCTAATTTTCTTTTATGCCTATTTTTATTTATTTGGTAACTTGTAATTTTATACTTTTAATATTTCTTTTGATACTATAATAGTTTTTATAATTTTCTAACTTTTATTATTAGATTTTTAATAATTTTTGAATGTGGGGTAATATACCCAATTTTAAAAATATGTATATATATGTTTGTAGTTTATCTCATGTACAAAACAGGGTAAAATAGCGCATTTTCAAAGACTGGCATTAAGTTCAGCAAAAGCAACTAATTTTGATGACAAGATGCAAAATATATGTGAAATAACAACTGCAGAAATGAACAAATGATGTGCACCATTTATCATTCAACACAAACAACAATATGTTTGGAAACTTTGGTAAAATTTAATCATTTTTCTACGCTAATCACCCTCAATAATTTAAATTGCTACTGATTTCTTACAAATGAGGGCATTGCAAGATCTTAAATGTGGGAAGGGGTTAAATTCTTTTGGATTTTTAAAATTTTAATTTAAACACTTGGTTACCATTAAAAATACTAGTAACGCAGTAGTTGTATTAGAATCTAGTGTTCTCTGATAATAAAGAACAACTCTAGTCTTATATACTGACTACCCAATTCTAGTAAAATTTTTCAAAATTTTCAACTAAATGAACTCAAAATCATGTTTATACATATTTATGAACGATAAAACTAGGTGTTAACATCGAAATTATTGTTACCTCGGAAAGGACATAAATTGAGAAACAACCCAAAATGCTTGAATTAATTTAAAAAGGAATAGAGAAAAATAAAAAGGCAAAGAAAGGAAAATAAAAGTCAAGTGTGAGAAAAATTTACCAAGTTATTTAAAATATATATCACATATTTGTGTACAAATAATTGAAGATACTTTTGTTTTGGACAATTTTATAAGTTTTACCCGATTTCTTATAATATATTTGAAAGAAATGTGCCACTTGATTTAAAAGGAAGTAAAGTCTTCCGAGAAAGAGACACACGCTTCTTGATTTAGGTCAGGAAGTTGTCGTCCAGACCAGTTGTAGAGTCTACGAAAAACCTTGAAAAGTTTTCTGAAAAATCAGCTGAAAATCCACGGACCTCAGCATCAAACAGGGTCGCCAAGTGGTCAGACTTATCCTAACCATGAGAGGATCTGTCTCGTACAATGGGGGGTACCGTGCAAATTAACTTATAAGACTAATGAATCAGATCCCCAGAAAGGATAATCTCCTTAAAGATCAAAAAAATCAGCTTTTAAGCCTGATATTACTCAATCCTTGAGATTGACCTTAAAGATTGAGAATTACAAACTCATGGAATTCGATGATATCTAAACTTGAGCTTGAACGAGAAAATATTTTGATCAAATTACAAACCGATTTGTTTTCTGAAAACCCATTTTCAATACGTTCATTACCATTGAACGTAAAATCCTAAGAATTCACCTGGAATTCATTAGATCACCTGAACCAAATCGGGTGTCAACCGTAAGAATGGTGGTTGTATAGCATGGTCGAAGACAGGACCTTGTGCCAGACCGAAAAACTATAAGGTGATCTTTACTATTGCTCCTACAAAGGATAATAATTGCATCCAACACGATATAGACCATAATCAAAAGCATGTCATTAGACATTGCCTTAACATTTGCTTGTTCAACGCTTTCCTTTACAACCGAACGGTAGTTTACCGAAAGGTAATATATGGAGCAAGTATACTGGACGTGTTGCTTTCTTAATACAAGGTCAGTAAGTGGGTGACACAAAACCATAAGTTTTGAGCTAAAATTTTCAAATCTGAAACCCTCAATACCCACAAAAACATTTTGCAAACACCGGTGAAGGGTTATTCCGGAAAACTTATCTAGGGTAAAAGCTAGATTGAATTTTCAAAAGATCAAATATTTTCATAAAGATCCAATTTCCTTAAAGGATCTAAATTTTCATAGTTATGTGGGACTGTAAACCACAATGTTACTACCATTGTTCATACCGCCGTATAGAAATCATTGATGTACAAAGTGTGAAGAATAAATAAGTGATTCTAGTATTTTTATTTCAAGACTATATTGCTTGAGAACAAGCAACACTCAAGTGTTGGAATATTTGATAATGCTAAAAACGAACATATATTTCATAGCATTATCCCTCAAGAAAGACAAGCTTTTAGTTGCAATTGTTCTATTTACAAGTGATATTCGTTTAAATAATAAAAGGTGAAAACAAAAGACAGATTCGACGAATTGAAGACGCAAATGACCAAAAAGCTAAAAAGTACAAAGTACAATCCAAGTGGTTCAAATTATTGATGAGATACGTCTAAAAATGGCAAGAGTACAAGCCGTGAAACACAAAGTACAAGATATTAAATTGTATGAAAAGGCGTTCAAAAATCCAGAACCGAGACATGAACCAACTTTCAGCGCGCGACGTAACGGACCAAAAATTACAAGTCAACTATGCACAAGAATATAATATAAAATATAATTAATTATATATATTATTATATGTTATAATTATACGCAGCCCACATTTTGGATTTAATCTATGAGCTGGATTCCAGACCTCCGTACTCGCGGAGCTTTGATGAAGAAAACCTCCGCACTCGCGGAGCTCAACAGTGAAACGTGGGCCTATAAAAGGCCGCGCATTCTGATCGATTCCTTACCCTTTTTCTTTCTTTTCTATATACGTAAATATATATATATATATATATATATATATATATATATATATATATATATATATATATATATATATATATATATATATATATATATATATATATATATATATATATATATATATATATATATATATATATATATATATATATATATATATATATATTTTATAATTTTAATTTTAATTTAAGTTTAATAATAATAAGGTTATAGTGGCGAATGTTGTAAGTTTGTAAGTCGAAATTCTGTCCATGTAACACAACGCGATTAATACTCATTGTAAGTTATGTTCAACCTTTTTAAATTAATGTCTCGTAGCTAAGTTATTATTATGCTTATTTAAGCCGAAGTAATCATGATGTTGGGCTAAATATTAAGACTGGGTAATTGGGCTTTGTACCATAATTGGGGTTTGGACAAAAGAACGACACTTGTGGAAATTAGACTATGGGCTATTAATGGGCTTTGTATTAACTAAACGATACCTCGTTAATTTAATATAAAGGTTACAATTTGACGTATCTATATATAACCACATACGCTTAATCGGGTACGGTGGGCGGGATATTTATAAATACAAATTATTGTTCATTTGACCGGACACGGGGATGGATTAATAGTAAATGGACTCGTTGAAACAGGGGTGGATAACATTCAAGGGTAATTGGTGTAATTGTTAACAAAGTATTGAAACCTTGGATTACACGCAGTCGATAACCTGGTGTATTCATTAAATAAAGTATTAAGACCTTGTTAAAGTTCGAATCCCCAATTAGTTGGAATATTTGACTTCGGGTATAAGGATAATTTGACAAGGACTCTCGCACTTTATATTTATGACTGATGGACTATTATATGGACATATCAAATAATCCAGGACAAAGGACAATTAACCTATGGTAATAAACTAAAATCAACACGTCAAACATCATGATTACGGAAGTTTAAATAAGCATAATTCCTTTATTTTATATCTTATCGCATTTTTAATTATCGTACTTTTAAATTATCGCAATTTTATTTATCGTCATTTTATTTATCGCACTTTTAATTATCGCACTTTTATTATCGTTATTTACTTTACGCTTTAAATTAAGTTATTTGTATATTTAATATTTTACATTAGGTTTTAATTGTGACTAAAGTTTTAAAATCGACAAACCGGTCATTAAACGGTAAAACCCCCTTTTTATAATAATAATAATATTACTTTTATATATATATATATATATATATATATATATATATATATATATATATATATACACATTCAAATATAGTTTAAAAATATATCGTTAAACTTGGCTAGTTCCGTGTGGAAGAACCGGACTTACTAAAAACTACACTACTGTACGATTAGGTACACTTCCTATAGTGTTGTAGCAAGGTTTAGGTATATCCACTCTATAAATAAATAAATAACTTGTGTAAAACTGTATCTTATTTAATAGTATTTCGCAATAAAAATATAACTATTTCGTACCCCTCTTCTTTAACATCATAAGTACTTGATTCTAATATGTAAAACAGTAAACAAGTATTATCTCATCCCAAAACTATAAAAGATTGATTAAAAATGAGACTACGAACTCACAAGTGATGCGGTGCAAAGCGTTCACGGTAATCGGTCAGATTGTGTTCGGTGTTCCGTGCTTGAGACCTAATGAAATTTTATAAGGTCAGAGGTCATACTATCTAATATAGTACTTAGGTTAGGTTTAATATCAATCACTTAAGTAATCTTACATGTCCAATTCGGTTCTCGGTTTCAAAAGTTACTAATTCATAGTTTTGAGTGTAGACTGTTTTTGACTAGTTTTATTGTAATAACCCGAACCAAACCCGTGCAAAATATCACAAAATTTTTTTTTTAACTGGCCAGCATATGGCGCGGCACGCCAGGTGGTGGCGCTGCGCGCGAAACCACCTGGACAGCCTGCTGTCCCCGAGAGCCAAATACACGAAAATGTTTGGCCGTTTCCCGACATAATTAGACAAAACGCTTTCACCCACAAGTTCATATATGTAAAACTAGCACGTTCCATTAATAAAATTAGTTTTACGAAGCGGGGCCCACACGACCCAAATTACAAGTTTAAATACAAAATATGAGTTTCGATCGCCAAAAAGTTTAAGTACCAAACTACACTACGAGCATGGCATTTGGGATTAAACTACCCAAGTCTCGGTCAAACTCCAAGAACTATCACATCTAAAAAGCGTCCCCTAATCAACAAAGCGGGATCTCTAATCCAAGATAATGCCCTTACCCTTGTCCACAATCGAACCTATAAAAAGGTAAACAACGAGAGGGTAAGCAAAGCTTAGTGAATGCAATAATTATACATATACATATATAATATACCTACTTGCATACACTTACACACACCGCATAATCGCTAGTAATAACAATTAGCATACAAACTCCAAGTAAGCTAATTACCTCCAAATACCGCAACTAGCAATATCAATATCACATGCTCCGCAATAATATAATATGATACATCCCGACATATACATAAATAACTATATGGTTAACCATAAACGCGTCATGGTGCTAACGGCTCCATGGTTCACACCATACACAATGCTATAACGCTACCAGCTCCGTGGTTCACGTCACTACGCATTCGAGTCATACTCTTTTATAGTGCTACCGGCTCCGTGGTTCACACTTTGTTTTATAGTGCTACCGGCTCCGTGGTTCACACTTTGATGCTTCCGGCTCCGTGGTTCACATCAAAAATGTGCACTATGATGATACCGGCTCCGTGGTTCACATCATAGCACACTCACACACACAGTATGGCACTCCCGGCTCCGTGGGTTATACCATAGCATACAAATAAATATACCATATAGATACATGTATAATTACTCCACTCACCTCAAAATCTCTTGTGAAAGATAATCAAGTCCGAGAATCTTCAAGGTAACGCACCTATTACATTTTACACAATATCAGTCACAACTCAAGTTGGTCAACCCACCAAAACTACATTCTAGGGTTATCTTGACCCATTGTTCAATTTTGACCCATTTGCAACCCTAACCCTAATATTTGGGTTAACATCTCCAAAACCCTAATCATTTGCCAAGTTAAGTCCTAAGACGCTTTCCAATACAAGATTTATGCATCAAACACATACATTAACCCACTTAGGACCATCTTGACCCATTTGACCATTTAAAGTCAATACACCCATTTCGGGTCATCCACTAACCCACTTAACACCCCTTTACATATATTTAAGTGTGCTAGTAATTTAACTAACTAATTTAAGCTCATAAACATAGATTAATACTTTAAAAACCCTAGTTAGCCAACTTTGAGTCCACATGACCCAAATTCACCCAAAAACCCCTAATTCACTAACAAATGGGTTTTTATGTGCCAATAACCCAAACCCTAACCCTTAATACAATTAAAGTAAGAAATTAGGTTTTATAACTTACCAACACAATCACCACGTAGCTAGCGACTAGATGAACGACTTTAGAACTCGCAATAAGACCCGATTCAACTTCCTTCTTCCTTTAATGGAGTTCTCTCACTCTAGAACTTCCTCTCTCTCTAGGATTTAATGGAAAGTGATAAGGTAGATGCAAATGGAGTAAAGGAGACTCCAACAACTGATTTGGGGCCTTAAAGTCGGACCCCAAAGTGATTTTACCAAATTGTCCCCAAAATATCTAATATAAAAAGAGGGAAGAATCTGTCAGCCCGTAATGGCGCGGCGCGCCGAATGCCCAGTTCAGCTTCTTTGCATTTTTAATTATGTACAACAAAACTTCCACTTCAAGGATCTTAAACACACGTATGTACAAGGAAAATACTTGGGTCTTACAACTCTCCCCCACTTATTCGGATTGCGTCCTCGCGATCCAAGCCGCATGACAAGAAGGAAGATAAACCATCACAAGCTCTTCGGGCTCCCAAGTAAACTCGGAACCCTTACTCCGTCGCCATTGAACTTTGAAGGTCCTAACCTCTTTATGCCTCAACCTTTTGACCTTCTCATCAAGTATATTAATCGGCTTCTCAATATACTTTAACTTATTGTTTAGCTCAATCTCGTCTAATGGCACCCAAGATGAATCATCCGCAAGACACTTACAGAGATGGGAAACATGAAATGTATTATGGATCCCCGCAAGCTCTTCGGGTAATTCCAACCGATACGCGACTTCACCTACGCGAGCTAAAACCTTAAATGGTCCAATAAACCGAGAAGCTAACTTTCCCCGTTTTCAAAATCGAATAATACCTTTCCATGGCGAAACCTTAAGCATCACCATGTCACCTTCTTGAAATTCGATCGTTCGTCTACGTTTATCGGCATACGACTTTTGTCTATCTTGAGCCTTCTTCAAATGATCCCGAATAATGTCAATCTTGTTATTCGTCTCTAAAACCAAATCGGTACTCCCGATTTCCTTTTGTCCCACTTCACCCCAACAAATCGGGGTTCGACACCTACGCCCATAATGTGATGACCCGGAAATTTTTGATCAAATTTAAACTTTAATCTTTATATGTATCCGACACGATAAGCAAAATCTATAATGTTGAGTCTCGAAAGTTTTAAAAACTATATTCATGTGATCAATTACCCTTTGACCATGCCTGACGATTCACGAACAACTATTTGTAAATAGATACATATATATTTAAATATATATAATAAATTGAAATATTATTTGAAATATTATATGATTATATTGTTAGAAATAAATATGTAAAATAAAATGCAATGTAATGAAAACTATTATTATAAATATATAGATTTATATATATAAAAAATATGTATATAAATATTACTTATAAATATATAAAGTTATATTAAATCTATTCGTTTAAAAATATATAATATATTTGTTTTAGTAAATTAAACTTACTATTTTAAAACTGTATATATATATAAAGTGAATATATTAAAAATAAATGATTTCGAGCCTAATTAATAAACGTTAGTAACACTTGGTTGATGTTTTGTTAGTTTTAATATAGATCTAGTACAGGTTTATGATGATTTAAAATAAAAGTTGAACGGTAAATTGATTACAAAGATTTTAGATTTGATAAAAATATATTTACCTTTTTAGATTAAATGTTAGTACTCCGTACATATTAAATGGAACTGAAAATAAATAATAGACGAACCTTTTTGATCAGGTTTTATACAGTTAAAGACCTAAATAAATAAATGGATTTAATTTTAAAATATGGGAATTTTCTGAATTAAATTTATTCGTAACTGTTTAGCAATGAACCACGATATAAAACTCCGTGGAAAGTTGTCGGCATAAGATTTCATTTAAGCGACGGCTTTACTGTTGACACAGTTTAATTATTATTATAATTATTATATTATATGATCGAATATTTACTCGTGCATATGAATTGGAAACAGACAATCATCTTTTCATTTTTCTTTCTTTCTTGCTTTCTGTCCATTTCACTTTCCATTTGAGACCAACTGTTTAATTCACGAATCATGTGAATTACTTTTTCTACTTTATCATTATCAAATTCTCTATATATCACATACATATGCATATGAGATATATTAACACTCACACACATTCGAGAGCAACCACACCAATTTCCTTGATCACAAACCCGCCACCGGTCACCACCTTCAACCACAACACGCCACCTTCACAACCATAAACCACCACAAAAACCATCTGTGAGCCACCACCAAACACCACCCTCCATCCGTCACCTCACCATTTTAAACCACGACAACCTCCACCACCATCTATCATCATAAAATCATGGAACCCAATCACAAACCTTAAAATGCTTCTACCCGATTACCTGCTACACTGCTACTGTTCGTTGTCCTTTTTAACGGCAACCATCAAACCACCTTCATGACCCATCTTTTTACTGTTACGGGTCTGTACAGCTGCTGTTATTATTATTATTTCCGTTAACTGATTCAAACCCACAAAACCCATCTCACTTTTGTCATTCAAGGTTGCTGCTCGTTATTTTTTTTTCCTTTCTTTCTGTTTCAAACTTGCAGGACAGCCACCACAACTCAATTGCCACTCCAACCGCCATTTTAATTTTCTGTTCTTTTCGTCGCTGTTGAGCTGCTACTGCTGTGGTACAGGCATGTCATTGTTTTTACTAACTTAACGATGATAATGATGATATTTTACTACAAATGGAATGATGATCATAAAGATGATGGTGATGTGTTTCTACTACCTTTCGGTTTTAACCTTCACATGCGTATTATTTAGTCCCATTTCTATTAAATGTCCAAGTGTGTTTCCCCTTTTGAGCTTACTTTATTGAGTGGGATATGTGTTGGGCCATCTTACAATTATTTAAGAGGGATTATGTTAATAAATAAGAAATTAATAATAATGATAATTATGAGTATATGGTTAGAAATAATGAAGCATGTGTACGATGATTGATGAATGCATTTAAAGGTTAGGCGTGATATTTACAAATGAAGATGTTGATGTTAGTAAGACGATGATAGGTAACGGGTTTCGTTCTTGAATTTTTTTTATCAATTTAAGAACGATGATAAACATGATTAGGCGTATGATTAAAATTATGATTATGATTATGTTATGATTAAATGATGATACATAAAATATCGATGTTATGGTGAGTTATGATAATGATGTGAGAAGAGAAAATGAATGATAATGGTTGATGATGTTCCAAAGTCTATTAGTTTTTAAGAAGAAGAAGACTATTATATGATGATAAAAGAATTTAGGATAGAAATTAAGACAGAAAAAGCAAGGCAGTGCAGTGGTTAGGAGTGTTTGTGTTTAGCATGAGGTCAAGGGTTCAATCCCTGTTGTGGCATTTTTTTTTAAAAAGAGAAAAAAAATGTTGGGCCGAGTCCTTTCCCTTCTGTTGGGCCGTGAATTTGTTTGGATATTGGGCCGTATACTTGATTGATTGTTGGGCCGTAATTTAATTGCTAAATGGGCTGAAATCTAGTTAAAGGAATTAAGGAATCAAACAAATCAGAAAAAGAAATAATGGAGCAGTGGTTAGGAATGTACTTTCTAAGCAAGAGGTCTCGAGTTCGAGTCTGGGTAGTGGAATTCTTTTTCGAAACTGCAACCAACTTGATTCTTAAGGTAGTTTTATTAATATTATTATTATCATTATTATTTTTATCATTATTATTATTGTTATTGTTATTATCATTAATATGATTATTGAGATATTATTATTATTATTATTATTATTATTATTATTATTATTATTAATATTATTATTATTATTATTATTATTATTATTATTTTTATTATTATTGTCATTAAGTAAGATAAGTATTATTATTATCAACTATTTTATTTATATGTATTTGTATTATTATAAGTAGTACTATTATCATTATAGTTATTAATATAAATATTAGTATTATTTTTATTAGTAAAAATCATTATATTTATTGTTATTATTATTAGTATCCATTATTATTAAAAGTATCATTTTATAAAAATTATCATTTTTACTATTATAACTATTATTATTATAGGGTGAAACAACTTTTTAATTATTATTAACAATATTATTTTATCAAATAACTATTAATTATATAAAACCATATTTACTATGTATAACATAACTATATTAATATTTTTATATTAATAAATGTAATTAATTAGGTAATTAATGAAACACATAATTTAAAATAACAATTTTATCACTAATAATATATAAATTCGTTCGATTACAATTATATGTATTAATATATATACTTGTCATAGGTTCGTGAATCCGAGGCCAACCCTATACTTGTTCAATGTCGTTATATGTATTTTTACTACAAAATACAGTATGGTGAGTTTCATTTGCCCCTTTTACTCTTTACATTTTTGGGCTGAGAATACATGCAAATGCTTTATTAACTGTTTTACAATATTTATATGCGTGAGTTTCATTTGCCCCTTTCACTCTTTACATTTTTGGCCTGAGAATACATGCAAATGCTTTATTAACTGTTTTACAATATTTATATGCGTGAGTTTCATTTGCCCCTTTTACTCTATACATTTTTAGGCTAAGAATACATCCAAATGCTTTATTAACTGTTTTACAATATTTATATGCGTGAGTTTCATTTACCTTTTTACCCTTTATATTTTTGGGCTGAGAATACATGCGCAATTTTATTAAATGTTTTACGAAATAGACACAAGTAATTGAAACTACATTATATGGTTGAATTATCGAAATCGAATATGCCCTTTTTATTAAGTCTGGTAATCTAAGAATTAGGGAACAGACACCCTAATTGACGCGAACTCTAAAGGTAGATCTATCGGGCCCAACAAGCCCCATCCAAAGTACCGGATGCTTTAGTACTTCAAAATTTATATCATGTTCGAAGAAGGATCCCGGAATGATGGGGATATTCTTAATACATATTGTGAATGTCGGTTACCAGGTGTTCAATCCATATGAATGATATTTTTGTCTCTATGCATGGGACGTATATTTATGAGAAATGAAAATCTTGTGGTCTATTAAAATGATGGAAATGATTATTTATGTTAAACTAATGAACTCACCAACCTTTTGGTTGACACTTTAAAGCATGTTTATTCTCAGGTATTAAAGAAATCTTCAGCTGTGCATTTGCTCATTTTAGAGATATTACTTGGAGTTATTTATGACATATTTTAAAAGACGTTGCATTCGAGTCGTCGAGTTCATCAAGATCATTATTAAGTCAATTATAGTTGAAGTTATTATGAAATAGTATGCTTACCGTCAACTTTCGATGTAAAGCAAGTTTGCCTTTTAAAAACGAATGCAATGTTTGTAAAATGTATCATATAGAGGTCAAGTACCTCGCGATGTAATCAACTATTGTGACACGTTTGTAATTGATATGGACTTCGTCCAGATGGATTAGGACGGGTTATGAAAGTTGGTATCAGAGCGGTGGTCTTAGCGAACCAGGTCTTACATTAGTGTGTCTAACTGATAGTCATTAGGATGCATTAGTGATTCTGGACTTCGACCGTGTCTACATGTCAAAAGTTTTTCTTATCATTTTTGTCGGAAATCATTTGCTTATCATCCTTAGGAAATTACCTGCTATTTATTCTTAGTCTAGACACGTTTTACTGCATTGACCGCATGAATAGTGTATAGACAAAATTCATATCTTAGCGTATCTGACAATTCATATCTTAGCGTATCTGTTACTGTAGACCTTGCCTGATATCTCTCGTAACCCTCTCCGTAATTTAAGGGATCCTAGTACTATATATATCTATGCATATTATGCAATGAGAATACATCCAACTATCAATTACTGTCGCTAAACTCTTCATACAAAAAAAAAAAAAAATCTTTTCTGTGATCGCGTAAGATGGCCTCTACGAATCGACCACATTCCTCTGACTCTGAAGACAACGTGACAGGAGCACACCAACCAATCAACTACCGTGATTACTGGATAAAATGGGGGTGGGTTCGCGACATACTCACCTTATGGAGAAGGGAAGAAGGTACTCCATATCATGAACCGAATCTACCACCTAACCTTGGAGTACTCGACCCGCTCACTGGCGAACCTGTTCGCAACACCGTTTATACCCTTTTTGCAAGAATTTTTCGTCTTGAGACTACCATTAATGGAACTAGAGAAGATATCCGACCTCTACCTCACACTGATAACCAACCAGGGTTAGTAGAAGAAATTAAAGAACTCCGAGCTCGAGTGTTAACTTTAGAGAGCACGGTACACAATTTGCAAGCATCAGCAGTATCACCAACACCAGTAACATCACCAGCCTTAGCACCAACAGCACTAGTACCACCAACAACAACATCCGCGTCAGCAGCTTCGACATCTCATTCTGTACCTCGAGTATAATCTTCGTTCTACATGACGTTCTACACCATTTATCTTCGTTCGACATGGTGATTATGTAATCTCTAATGTTTTAGAGATTATATATATTCTTGTTCTAACGGTAAATCAAATGAGATTAATATCATATTAACTCATTAAATCCATAATTACATCTGAAGAAAATATATATGCAAGTATATTTCCATAAAGTTTGTAATTAAAAATTCTTTTGTACAAACTGTAATGGTGAAAATATTTTAACGGGTAGGTAATACCCAAGGAATATTTAGATTTCACATTAATAAATTACACTGTACATTCTTCGAATCTGATTCAACAGTCATTTACTATCCTACTTACAACCACATCTATACGAATCCGTTCACCACAGAATATCCATTTTCATTCAATTTCATACTTGGATTTTGACCTATCAGAATTTAACAAGTGGCATAATGAAGAAAACATTGGATAAAATAAAATTTGTTAGAAACAAACAAATTAACTATGAGAAATTTTGTTAAGAATTCACGCTAACTGTTCCTAGCTAATTGTTCCTAGCTAACTGATTATATTTTATATTATCGCAATTTAATTATTGCAATTTACATTCTCGCAATTTTATTTATCGTCATTTAATTTCTGTTATTTACTTTACGCACTTTATTTATCGTTATTTAATTTCTGTTATTTATTTTTATGCACTTTAAATATCGGGACACGTATACAAGGTTTTGACATATCATATCGACGCATTTATATATATTATTTGGAATAACCATAGGCACTCTATATGCAGTAATGATCGAGTTCTCTATACAGGGTTGAGGTTGATTCTACAATAATATATATAATTTGAGTTGTGATCGAGTCTGAGACATGTACACGGGTCACGATACGTATTAATTAATTCGAATATTATAAATTAAACTATATATGAATTATTAGACTGTTAACTATGGACTATCAAGATTGGACAATTAAAAATGAATTAAAATATTGATTATAACATATGAAACTAAACAATTCTTCAAGTTTGCCACTTGATTTCATCTTAAACCTCATTTGTATCTTGACGATTCCAATCTGCGTTCAAACCTTTCATGATTCTTGAAAACACCTCAACCGTGAGGATGAACCAACCACAACTTCATCCACGGAAGGAAGGATTTATGCACATAGATATGCACCTGAAAAACACTCGGAACCTGGGTAAACGTTTAACACGTATCTGTGCTAATTCCTTTAGTGTTATTATTACCCAAAATAACTTGGTAATTCCTTTCAAGGTAGCAAATTTTGTCACAGCTTTAGCAAGTCAACTTCGACTTTTCATTTGAAAGAACCCAACACCTTGATATATATGTGTGCTCTTTTATTGTTACCGGGGAACCTTTTATATTCCACCATATTACCATCAGCGTTTAATCATCTAAAAACACAATTTTCTTGAAACCACCACGAATGAATAATCGACGATTCAGATATGGCTACATTAAATGCAGAGGAAACAGTAAAATTGTAGATGGCCTAGATGGCCAAAAGTTTGACGATAAAGAAAGGAGTGTTAGGAATGCTCGATAGAAAATTTAGTACTGAAAAATAGATTGAGCTAACCATAAAGGAGACTCTGAACAAATCACAAGGACTAAACTTGTATATATAGAATCCTGATTATTCCATATCTGATGAAATCTTTAGCGAACGCCTTGCTTCTGAATCTAAACCCTTACGGGTAAATCTCCTCTATCATCCTTCGATATTAGAAATTCCAAGATATCATCGTATCTTTCATTATAAATATCCTCCATATTTCTGAAGATATTTTCATAACTATTCTTATCTGAAATCATTAATCTCTTTGTGCTATCAGTGTTACATCATATAGAAACTGTTAGTTTCTATATTCTGTAAACTTTCAAGCTTAAAATATGAATGTTATTGAAGTAATGTTGGGAACTGATGAATGAGTTAGTATAATATAATGACACTTGATCAACGTGATTATATTACAGTAAGTCATGCTGAGTTTCTAAATGGAACATGATGATTATTATAACGTCATCATGTGCCATGTTACATAACTCTTTCATTCTGCTTAACTTCTGAACATATGAAGAATTTATATTCTTGATAGTTCTATTCTCAGTGATTCAGGTAATTTGACAAAACAAATCGTGCTACTATTTTTCCTTTCTACCTTGTATATTATGATAATTCGAAACTCCATACCTATGAATTCTGGGCCGTTACTTGTGAAAAGTAAACAAAAGCATGAAGCTCCGAAATAGAAAGGGGGTATAAATCGCAGCAAATAAGAGAGCGCATTAACTGTGGATGACAATAATTATAGGAGACAGAAGCAGTGACATTGAAATATAAGGGAAGATATAAAACTCAATAACAACACAGAAGTTACAAACCGTGGATATTAATACGAATAGCAATATAAAGACACGGTATAATTAAGAATAGTATCCCCCCAAAGCAATAGTAGAAGTAAACAGATTTTCTGGTGGAAGATTGAAAAGAAGGATGACAGATACATAGATAGGAAAATATCAAGAATCAGAACTGGATGGAGCATTTCCACAATATTTTAGAAGTAGGAATAGAGGAAGAAAGTATAGGAATGGTGAAAGTAATGGAACGGAAGAAGTAAATTTATAGTGAAAATACCAGACAAAGAAATCAAGGCAGATTTCCGCATTAATTATAGAGATCTTAATTTCCTTACTCGCCGAAGAATCAAATCTTTTAGATTTCGAAGATTTTCTTCAAATTCCTTGAATTCCGGAATTCAACCAAAACAACGTCAAAAGTTAAGACGCATCCTGTTTCAAAATTCAACCCTTACGTCAAAAGTTAAGACGCACCTTATTTTCTAAATTCAACCAAGATAACGTCAAAAGTTAAAACGAAACTTCATTTATTCATTTCACTCTTTTGTGATAGCTTCATTCGTGCTCTTCGAATAATCGAATTATTTTATCTGTATTATTCAATACTGATAAAATTCTATTTATCAGCTCATATTCGTCAGGAAAACATATTTATTGTTAGCCATGACGACCTCACTCAAATTTCGGGACGAAATTTCTTTAACGGGTAGGTACTGTGATGACCCGGAAATTTTTGATCAAATTTAAACTTTAATCTTTATATGTATCCGACACGATAAGCAAAATCTGTAATGTTGAGTCTCGAAAGTTTTGAAAACTATATTCATGTGATCAATTAACCTTTGACCATGCCTGACGATTCACGAACAACTATTTGTAAATAGATACATATATATTTAAATATATATATATATATAATAAATTGAAATATTATTTGAAATATTATATGATTATATTGTTAGAAATAAATATGTAAAATAAAATGCAATGTAATGAAAACTATTATTATAAATATATAGATTTATATATATAAAAAAAATATGTATATAAATATTATTTATAAATATATAAAGTTATATTAAATCTATTCGTTTAAAAATATATAATATATTTGTTTTAGTAAATTAAACTTACTATTTTAAAACTGTATATATATATAAAGTGAATATATTAAAAATAAATGATTTCGAGCCTAATTAATAAACGTTAGTAACACTTGGTTGATGTTTCGTTAGTTTTAATATAGATCTAGTACAGGTTTATGATGATTTAAAATAAAAGTAGAACGGTAAATTGATTACGAAGATTTTAGATTTGATAAAAATATATTTACCTTTTTAGATTAAATGTTAGTACTCCGTACATATTAAATGGAACTGGAAATAAATAATAAACGAACCTTTTTGATCAGGTTTTATACAGTTAAAGACCTAAATAAATAAATGGATTTAATTTTAAAATATGGGAATTTTCTGAATTAAATTTATTCGTAACTGTTTAGCAATGAACCACGATATAAAACTCCGTGGAAAGTTGTCGGCATAAGATTTCATTTAAGCGACGGCTTTACTGTTGACACAGTTTAATTATTGTTATAATTATTATATTATATGATCGAATATTTACTCGTGCATATGAATTGGAAACAGACAATCATCTTTTCATTTTTCTTTCTTTCTTGCTTTCTGTCCATTTCACTTTCCATTTGAGACCAACTGTTTAATTCACGAATCATGTGAATTACTTTTTCTACTTTATCATTATCAAATTCTCTATATATCACATACATATGCATATGAGATATATTAACACTCACACACATTCGAGAGCAACCACACCAATTTCCTTGATCACAAACCCGCCACCGGTCACCACCTTCAACCACAACACGCCACCATCACAACCATAAACCACCACAAGAACCACCTGTGAGCCACCACCAAACACCACCCTCCATCCGTCACCCCACCATTTTAAACCACGACAACCTCCACCACCATCTATCATCATAAAATCATGGAACCCAATCACAAACCTTAAAATGCTTCTACCCGATTACCTGCTACACTGCTACTGTTGGTTGTTGTCATAACCCGTTCTTAACCATAAGAACGCGTTAGATAACGTATGATTTCATTGCGAGGTATTGACCTCTATATGAGACATTTTTGAAAGAAAACTGCATATATTATACATTACAAACCATAACCATTATTTTTGTTACAAGCTTAAGACAATAAAAAGAAGATTAACGTTTAGCGATAATCTTCGACTTACAAACTTTACAAATGATGACAACAACACGGTTTCTAGCATATTTTACAATACAACATCTCGGATATGCAGTTTTATTTTTGACACAAACATGCGTACGCAAGATCCTGGTTAGATCCAACATGATTCAGCGGAAGCTTTAGAAATCACCTGAGAATAGACATGTTTTAAAAGGTCAACATAAAGTTGGTGAGATATAGGTTTAATGCCGGCAGCAATATATATATAGACCACAAGATTTCGTATATAAACAGTTTAATAAAAGTATTCTAAGTGGTTGAGCACTTGGTAACCATACTTAACATTTTCACGTCGCATATTCCCTTTAATATGAAATCTTACTACACCGTACCAAGTGTAGTCACAAAACGAAGTACTGTGCAACCGTTGAATACTGGTCGTCCAGTCCGATTGGGGTTGTCAGGCCCGATAGATCTATCAACAGGATTCGCGTTTACAATACCGCTGTAAATATTAGTTACCAAGCTACAGGGAAGTATGCCAGTGGTACAACTCAACGTAGAACATATTTTTCAGTTACTTGTGTCCATATCGTAAAACATAAAATACATGTATTCTCATCCCGAAATATTTAGAGTTTAAAAGTGGGACTATATACTCACTCTTGTCTTGATGATATATATAATTTGACTCGGTCTTCCGGTTGATATCACAAACCTATCCATATATAATATATCAATATGTTTTCATTTTAAAACAAACGTTATATATATATATACTTGTTATACTTTTAATATTTTGAATATTTCCTTAGTCCGTAGTTAGCATTCCGATGTTAGTAATTCAATTTTAATGGTTCATTTTTAGATGTTTAATATACCCGCAATGAAATAAATAAAACCCCTAACGAAATAAATAAAACCCCATCGTATATGTATTGGTCGAGATTAATCTTGACCCATGGTACCGGTGTTGTCAAATGACGTGTTGCGTACATAAAGTACCGGTGTTGTCAAATGACGTGTTGCGTACAATCATGGGATCTTATGATTAATCTTCTCGTATTGTTTACGGGTGATCCTGAACCATATAAAATTGAATTATAAGTACATATATATAAAATATCATGTTATCTTAGAAATATGTGATTTATATCATTTTTTTCCAATTGATCCCGTAGTTGAAATGATCTAGGATAACCAATTTTGTTTCGGTCATAGTTTCTTCGTTACAAATCCGTTTTCGTTGATTCAAATTGCCATCTTCTTGGATCGAGTTCTTCTTTAAGACTATGAACTGTAAATACCTTGGTTTGTATTCAAAATCATACGGCATAAGTGAAACATTAGTGAAACATATGAAGTTAAACATTTTTGTTACAACAAAATCATTTAATGACCATTTTTCTAGAAATACTTATACTTTGAAAAACCAAGTTTTACCTTGTTAAATTAACATATAAATAAGTTATGTTACATGTCTTGAAGTATTTTAAAAGTTAAGTTAGAAGGATCTATTTAGTTTGCAAACAAGTTTGAAAACATTCAAACTATGTTCTTGTTGTTAAACTTTTGTACCACAAAATAAGATAGCTATATATATATGAATCGAATAAGGTTATGAACATAGTTACTACCTCAAGTTCCTTGGATAAGTTTGCTGTAAAAGAGGAGTAAGAAGCTAGAATCAAAAGGGTGATAGAAGTGGATGAAAGTTTGGAAGTAAGTTGGTGTTCTTGGAGGGTTTTCTTGAAGTGTTTTTGTATGGTTTTCTTATGGTGTTTTAGTATGGTTTTTGAAGCTAGATCTTCTTGGAAACTTTGCTGAATTGTTATGGAGTTTAGAGAGTAAGAAAGAGTGTGTGTTTTTAGTTAAGAGATTGAAGTAAAAATGAATCAAAAATGATGATACATATATACTCCTAAAAATGTGATCTTTAAGGATAACATGACAAAATTTTAGTTTGTATTTTTGTAATTAGTCTTGCAATGATTCAAAAGTAATTACCTTATACATAAGGCATGAATAAGGGCTGGTTAGGTGGTGATTTGATGTGTATATACCAATAGTAAATACGTATAGAAGCTTGGTATAATACGAGTACAAATACTCTAGGTATACGTATAGAAATTTTGTGAAAAATGGAATGAGGATTCAAATATAGCTATCTTTTGTGAATACACTTATATGATTTTATGTATTTAAGTTCTTAAAAGTGATTAAATACATTACTTATACAATATATGTATAAACATTATATGTCTTAAGTATTTATGTCAAATAACGTTACGTATAGTTATCGTTTTGAAAACTTAAGTTAGTAGTTTCAAAATACACATATAACTTGTTGTTATTAATATAAAATGAGGTATTAAAACATTCCTTAATCATGTTAAATATGTATATATACATATATATACACAAACGTATAATTATCATATATTGTATGGTTCGTGATATCATCGGTCAAACTAGACGGTCAAACGTTGTGTAAAACTCTTTTCGGAAATATCAGTCTCGACAATTTGGATTGCTTATCATGTTGGCAAGGTTTAATTTATGTAAATATTAATCTTATAAGTATAGAATGATCGAAAAAGTGCGGGTCGTTACATTACCTCCCCGTTAAATAAATTTCGTCCCGAAATTTTAAAATTGTACCTATTTTGCGTTATCGAGAAACAAGTGTGGATACTTTTGCTTCATCTGATCCTCTCGTTCCCAAGTAAACTCGGGACCTCTTCTAGCATTCCAACGAACCTTAACAATCGGTATATTGCTCTGTTTGAGCTGTTTAACTTCACGGTCCATGATTTCAATTGGTTCTTCGACGAATTGTAGTTTCTCGTCGACATGGATTTCTTCAAGAGGAATGGTGAGGTCTTCCTTTGCAAGACACTTCTTAAGGTTTGAGACGTGAAAGGTATTATGTACTCCGGCGAGTTGTTGCGGTAACTCGAGTCGATAAGCTACCGGTCCAATGCGTTCGATGATCTTAAACGGGCCTACATATCTTGAGTTCAGTTTACCCCTTTTTCCAAAACGTATCACACCTTTCCAAGGTGACACCTTTAGCATAACCATGTCACCGATCTGAAACTCTAATGGTTTCCTTCGGACATCGGCGTAGCTCTTTTGGCGACTACGGGCTGTTTTCAATCTCTCCTTGATTTGTACTATCTTCTCAGTCGTTTCGTGTATGATCTCGGGACCAGTTAAATGTCGATCTCCTACTTCATTCCAACAGATAGGAGATCTACACTTCCTTCCGTACAATGCTTCGAATGGCGCAGCTCCAATGCTCGCATGATAACTATTATTATACGAGAATTCTGCTAACGGTAGATATTTATCCCATCCGTTTCCAAAATCAATCACACATGCCCTGAGCATGTCTTCGAGAGTCTGAATCGTTCTTTCACTCTGTCCATCGGTTTGTGGATGATATGCGGTACTCATATCCAACCGAGTTCCTAGTGCCTCCTGCTCCGAGGTCCATTCATATTTCTTCCCTTTTTGCGTTAACGCTGTCAACGGCTTAGCTATTCGGGAAAAATCTTGAATAAACCTTCTATAATAACCGGCTAAACCCAAAAATTGGCGTATCTGTGTTGGTGTCTTAGGAGTCTCCCATTTTTCAATGGCTTCAGTTTTTGCTGGATCAACCTGAATTCCTTCGCTATTAACAACGTGACCAAGAAATTGCACTTCTTTCAACCAAAAAGCACACTTAGAAAATTTAGCATATAGCTGTTCTTTTCTTAACAACTCCAATATCAACCTTAAATGCTCTTCATGCTCTTGCTCACTCTTGGAATAGATAAGAATATCATCAATGAAAACGATAACAAACTTATCTAAATACGGACTACAAACTCGATTCATGAGGTCCATGAATACAGCTGGCGCATTCGTCAATCCAAACGGCATAACCAAAAATTCATAATGACCATAACGTGTCCGAAAAGCAGTTTTCGGAATATCTTCTTCTTTAACGCGTAGTTGATGATAACCTGATCTTAGGTCGATTTTTGAATACACACATGATCCTTGCAACTGATCAAATAAATCATCAATTCTCGGTAGTGGATACCGATTCTTGATAGTTAACTTATTTAATTCACGATAGTCTATACACATCCTAAAAGATCCATCTTTCTTCTTAACAAACAAAATTGGAGCTCCCCACGGTGAAGTACTCGGTCGTATGAATCCACGGTCCAGTAATTCTTTTAACTGACTTTGAAGTTCTTTTAACTCGGACGGTGCAAGTCTATATGGAGCACGAGCCACTGGTGCAGCTCCTGGTACTAAATCTATTTGAAATTCTACCGATCTAAATGGAGGTAATCCCGGCAATTCTTCCGGAAAAACTTCAGGAAAATCTCTTGCCACAGGCACGTCGTTGATGCACTTTTCTTTCTTTTCGACTTTATTAACATGTGCTAAAATAGCGTAACATCCCTTTTCTAAACACTTCTTGGCTTTCAAACAGCTAATGAGTTTTAGCTTTGAATTACCCTTCTCTCCATAAATCATCACCGGTATTTTATCCTTACCAGGAATACGAATTGCCTTCTTAGCACAAACAACTTCCGCTCCTATTTTGGACATCCAGTCCATGCCGACTATTACATCAAAACCTCCTAATTCTACGGGTATTAAGTCGATTTTAAACGTTTCTCCGGCTAGATTTATTTCACAACCACGACAAATTTTATCGGCTTTAATTAGTTTACCATTAGCTAACTCAATCAAGTACTTAGCATCTAGAGGTAATGATGAACAATTCAATTTAGTGTAAAAATTTCTACACACATAACTTCTGTCGGCGCCAGTATCAAATAAAATAGATGCTGATAAGTTATTAATGGTAAACGTACCCGTAACAAGCTCCGGGTCTTCACGTGCCTCTCTAGCATTAATAACAAACGCTCTTCCACGTGCAGGTCCGCCATTCTTTTCTTGATTCGGGCACTGACTCTTATAATGACCTTGTTTTCCACACCCAAAACAAGTAATGTTAGCCAAAGCAGTTCTATTTGCGTTGGTGGCAGGAGTCTTGTTACCATTTGCATTTGTAACGAGAGCCTTACAATCTTCAGCAAGATGTCCCTGTCTATTGCATTTAGTGCACAACACACTACAGTAACCAAAATGATGTTTGTGACAACGGTTGCATAAAGGACTTTGTCCTTTGTAACCAAAGCCTGAACCGCTACCCGCACCTTTCGTGGTTTCTTGTTTCTTATAAGGTTGTTGTTGATTACCTCGATCATAACCTCCATTCCACTTTTTCTTGTTCCCCAATACCTTCACCTCAGTATTGAATGCTTTCTTGTCCCAAAATGACCTGATCCATTAGCTCGTTCGCCATGGTTATAGCTTCATGAATTGTTTTAGGTTTCGATGCTGTAACGTTTGCCTTGACCTTTTTGGGCAAACCACCTTTGTACATTTCAATCTTCCGTGCTTCGGTTGGAACCAATTCAGGACATAGTAAAACCAATTCCATGAATCGCTGATTGTAGTTGGTGATTTCAGTACCAACCACCTTCAAACTTCGTAACTCATCTTCTAACTTAATAACCTCATTCCTTGGACAATACTCGGTGATTATCATTGCTTTGAATTCTTCCCATGGAGTATCATAAGCTACATCTCCTCCTACCGCCTTCACATAATTCTTCCACCATGTGAGTGCACTATCTTGTAAAGTGCATGATGCAAACTTGGTCATGTCTTTTTCATCACAACCACTGATTTTAAACACCGTCTCCATCTTTTCTATCCATCGGGTTAAACCGATCGGTCCTTCCGTTCCACTGAATGATGATGGCTTGCAAGCTTGGAACGTCTTGTAGGAGCATCCTACACGAGGATTTGGATTAACTGCAGCAGCTCTTGCAGCCTCAACCCATAACATTCTGTCGTTCACTCGCTGGTTGATGAGTTCCTCGAGTTCTTGTTCCGTCATTCGATTCAATCGCGCCATTTCCTAATGAAAGAAAATAATTATTCACATGGAATATTATAGATGTAGTGTGTATTTATAGTACATTTATAGCTTGTTAATAATATGAACCAGGTATTATTATAAAAGCCTTTTCTTCTTATTAGCGTTTTATAATTATATCTTGGGTAGTACCTACCCGTTAATGTTCATACTTAATAGCTTAGTACAGAATCAATTACTACAATCTAAATAATACTTAACCATGGAAAATTATTGCATTTCATACTTCGCTATTTTACATATGCTTACATCAAACTTTAAACAAACCACACTAATAATATTATACAAAACATTATGTGATTCCATGGTTTAATACGGTAGCGCATCATTTGTGTAACGACCCGGATTTTTCCGATCGTTTTACACTTATAAGATTAATATTTACATAAATTAAAACTTACCAACATGATAAGCAATCTAAATTGTTGAGATTTATGATTTTGAAAAGAGTTTTACATAACGTTTAACCGTCTAGTTTGACCGATGATATCACGAACTATACAATATATGTTAATTATACGTTTGTGTATATATATGTATATATACATATTTAACATGATTTAAGGATGTTTAAATATCTCATTTTGTATTAATAACAATAAGTTATAAGTATATTTTGAAACTACTAACTTAAGCTTTCAAAACGATAACTATACGTAACGTTATTTGACATAAATACTTACGACCTATAATGTTTATACATATATCGTATATATAATGTATTTAATCACTTTTAAAGACTTAAATACATAAAACAATATAAGTATATTCACAAAAGATAGCTATATTTGAATCCTCATTCCATTTTTCACAAGATTTCTATACGTATATCTAGAGTATATGTACTCGTATCATACCTAGCTTCTATACGTATTTACTATTGGTATATACACATCAAATCACCACCAACCAGCCCTTGTTCATGCCTTATGTATAAGGTAACTACTTTTGTTATTTAGTATGACAATTTCACATGATTAAAAGATCTTTTCACAAAATTACAAATTTATACACCTTTTACACCACCATAAATACATGCATCCATTTTCAATTTTTGGAACATCATTTCTCTAGCTAAACACACACACTTACTAGCCTCATGTCTCTCTAAGAACTCCAGCAAAAATCCTCTCAAGAATCACCTTAAACACCACCATAAAAAGATCAACAAAAACACTACAAAAATACAACTTTCAATTCAAGTTTATGTCTTAAGTTGCTTCCAATCTTTCATCCACTTCCATCACCCTTTTGATTCTAGCTTCTTACTCCTCTTTTACAGCAACCTTGTCCAAGGAACTTGAGGTAGTATCTATGTTCATAACCTTATTCGATTCATATATATATAGCTATCTTATTTTGTGGTATAAAAGTTTAACAACAAGAACATAGTTTGAATGTTTTCAAACTTGTTTGCAAACTAAATAGATCCTTCTAACTTAACTTTTAAAATACTTCAAGACCTGTAATATAACTTAAATATATGCTAATTTAACAAGGTATAATTTAGTTTTTCAAAGAATATCTTAAAAACTGTTTTTACGACGTCGGAGTGCCACCGGGGACTGTTTTGGGTTGGATAATTAAAAACTATCTTAAACTTTGAGTTGGAGGTTTATGTTCTGGAAAAATGATTTTTACTATGAATATGATAACACATAAAAATTTCATGATTTAATTCAAAGTATAAGTATTTTTAGAAAAATAATCATTTAAGGTTGTTTAAATAAAGGAAAATGTTTAACTTCATAAGTTTCACTAAAGTTTTACCTATGCCGTGTGATTTTGAATAAAAACCAAGGTATTTTAAGTTCATATTCTTAAAGAGGGACTCGATCCAAGGAGATGGCAAGTTGAATCAACGAAAACGGATTTGTAACGAAGAAACTATGACCGAAACAAAATTGGTTATCCAAGACTTGTTTAACTTCGGGATTAATTGGGAAAAATTAAATAAAATCACATCTTTCTAAAATAACATGATATTTTATATATATGTACTCATAATTCAATTTTATATGGTTCAGGATCACCCGTAAACAATACGAGAAGATTAATCATAAGATCCCATGATTGTACGCAACACGTCATTTGACAACACCGGTACTTTATGTACGCAACACGTCATTTGACAACACCGGTACCATGGGTCAAGATTAATCTCGACCAATACATATACGATGGGGGTTTTATTTATTTCATTGGGGGTTTATTAAACAACTAAATATGAACCATTAAAATTGAATTACTAACATCGGACTACTAACTACGGACTAAGGAATTATTAAAAGTATTAAAAGTATTATAAGTATATATATGTGACGATTGTTTAAAAAGAAAAGGTATTGATATATTATATATGGATAGGTTCGTGATATCAATCGGAGACCAAGTCGAAATTACATATCTTCAAGACAAAAGTGAGTATATAGTCCCACTTTTAAACTCTAAATATTTCGGGATGAGAATACATGTATTTTATGTTTTACGCTATGGACACAAGTAACTGAAAAATATATTCTACGTTGAGTTGTACCACTGGCATACTTCCCTGTAGCTTGGTAACTAATATTTACAGCGGTATTGTAAACGCGAATCCTGTTGATAGATCTATCGGGCCTGACAACCCCAACCGGACTGGACGACCAGTATTCAACGGTTGCACAGTACTTCGTTTCGTGACTACACCTTGGTACGGTGTAGTAAGATTTCATAATAAAGGGAATATGCGACGTGATTAAATGTTAAGTATGGTTACCAAGTGCTCAACCACTTAGAATATTTTTATTAAAATGTTTATATATGAAATCTTGTGTTCCATTGTTATAACGCTGCTAGCATCAAACCTATATATCTCACCAACTTTATGTTGACGTTTTAAAGCATGTTATTCTCAGGTATGAATTAAGTCTTCCGCTGTGCATTAGCTCATGTTAAGGATACTACTTGGGACCTTTTAAGCCATGATACAAAGACGTTGCATTCGAGTCATTGGAGTTCAATAGAGAATATAAATAAGTAAATGACAGATTAGGTCATTTGGATATTATGAAATGTTAGACGAAAATGCCAAATATTGATGTAATGATAGTTTGCCTTTTAAGAATAAATGCAACGTTTGTAAAATGTATCATATAGAGGTCAAGTACCTCGCAATGTTATCATATGTTATTGTATTCGTCCCTATGGATTGGGTCGGGTCGTCTCATGTGGTATCAGAGCGTTGGTCTTAGCGAACCAGGCCTTGCATTAGTGTGTCTAACTGGTAGTTGTTAGGATACATTAGTGAGTCTGGACTTTGACCGTGTCTACATGTCAAAAGTTTTGCTTATCATATCTAGTCGAAAATCATCTGCTTATCATCCTTAAGAATTGCCTGCTTAGTATTCTTAAGTCTAGACACGTCTTACTGCATTTGGTGCATCGATAGTGTATAGACAAAATTCATATCCTAGCGTATCTATTACTATAAACATTGCCCGACGAATTTCAAAGATTCTCCGTAATTCACGGGATTTCGGTATTATATATACATATGAAAATTATGTATTGAAGAGTACCAAACCCAACTCCTATAATCTATTCCAAACCAAAAAAATTCATTTCTCCAACTATACAAGATGAATTCTTCATCCAGTTCGAATTCCTCCGACTTCGATAGCTACGCCGACATGGATTTCCATTCGAGCTCCGAGAACAGCGTCACCGGAATGGATCAACCAATTTCCCATCATCTATTCTGGATGAACTGGGGATGGGTTCGTAATATACTAAATTTCTGGAGGCAAGAAGAAGGTGATCCATTTCATCCACCAAATTGCCCTCTTAACGATGAACCTGAAGCACTTAACGGCGAACCCATTCGAAACACCATTTTCTCGCTCATTTCTAGAGTATCTCGTCATGATTACATACTATCCCATATTTCAAATCTTGTTCATTCGCTCGTTCCAACCGTCAATCATCCCGGTATAATAGAAGAAGTCAACGAACTCCGTGCTCGGGTAGTGGTTTTGGAGAATATGGTGCGAAGGTTACAAACACCAACAGCAGCACCAGCAGCATAATCCGTACTACCATCGTCAACGCCGACAGTACCTTTATCACCCCAATCACAATCTCAACATCACAATCTGTATCTCGAATATCAACATCACACGACTCAATATCTGTACTTCGAGTATGATCTTCGTTCTATATATCGTTCTACATCGATTATCTTCGCTTTACGTATCGTATGACGATTATGTAATTTCTAAAGTCTTAGAGATTATGTAATCTAGAATTAACGATAAATCAAATGAGTTTAATATCTTATTGACTCATTAAATCTATGATTATCTCTGAAGAAAATATATATGCAAGTATATTTTCATAAAGATAGTAATTAAAAATTCCTTCGTACAAACTATTAATGATGAAAATATTTTAACGGGTGGGTAGTACCCAAGGAATATTTAGAATTCACATTAACAAGTTACACTGTACATTCTTCAAATCTGATTCAACGATCATTTATTATCCTACTTACAATTACCGATATACGTATCCGTTCACCCCAGATTAACCATTTCCATTTAAATTTCATATTTGGATTTTTACCTATCCGAATCCAACAAGTGGCATAATGAAGAAACATTGGCAAAATAAAAATTGTTAGAAACAGATGAATTAATTAATTGAAATTGTGATAGGATTACACGCTAACTGTTCCGGCTAACTGTTCCCAGCTAACTGATTAATATTTAAATTATCGCAATTTACATTCTTGCAATTTTAATTTCTGTACTTTACATACCGTCGGGACACATGTACAACAACACGTCGGATTAATTCTGAGACAACACGTTGTATAATGGGTCATGATATATATTTATTTATTTTACGCATTTTAAATAACGGGACACGTATACAAGGTTTCGACTTATCATATTGATCCATCTATATATATATTTCGGAACAACCATAGACACTCTATATGTGAAGGTGGGAGTTGGCTATACAGGGTCGGAGTTGATTCCAAAATATATATATACTTTGAGTTGTGATCGACACCGAGACCAGTACACGGGTCACGATACGTATTAAGTAATTCAAATATTATATATTTAGTTCATATATGAATTTATTGAACCATTGGACAATCGGACTATTGGACTGCTAACTTTGGACAATTAAAAATGAGTTAAAATGATGATTATTACATATGAAACTAAACAATCCTTCAAGTTTGCCACTTGATTCTATTTTAAACCTCATTTGTATCTTGACGATTACAATTCGCATTCACAACTTTTCATGATTCTTGAAAACATCTCGATCGAGAAGTTCAACCAGCCGCACCTCGTCTACGGAATAAAGATTTATGCATACAGTTATGCACCTAAAAATTTTTGAACTCGAAGTTATAGTTAAAACGAATCCGCATCGAATTCCTTATCATCCATTAGCAAAAACAATCACGCGATTCCTTTTCAATTAACTAATTTTGTCACAGCTCCACTTCGATATCTCAGTAAGACTACTCTTATTACAATCTCGATATATATATATACGTTGTTCTTTCGCCATCGTTACCGGAGAACCTTTTATATTCCATCATATTACCATCAGCGTTTAATCATCTAAAAATACAATTCTCCTTAAACCATCTTGGTTTGATAACCAATGACCCAGATCCGATAACTTTGAAAATACTGACGAAGCAGCATGTTGTAGAAGGTCTTAATGACCAAATGTTGATGATAAAAGAAGGAAGTGTTAGGAACGCTCGATAGAAAATTGGTACTGAAAACCGGATTGAACAAACCATGAAGGAGACTCTGAACAAGTTACAAGGACTAAACTTGTACATAAAGAATTATGACTGTTCTGTAGCAAACACCTTGCTTCTGAATCTAAACCCTTACGGGTCAATCTTCATCATCATCCTTCGACATTAGAAATTCCAAGATATTATCATATCTTTCATTATAAATATCCTCAATATTTCTGAAGATATTTTCACCACTATCCTTATCTGAAATCATTTATCTCTCTGTAATATCTGCGTTACAATATAAAGGAAACTGTGTTAGTTTCTAAATCCTTCAAGTTTAAAATAGGAATGTTCTGAAGCAGTGTTGGGAACTGATGCATGAACTAGTATAATATAATGAAACTTGATCAACTTCATTATATTACAGTAAGTCATGTTAAGTTTCTAATGGAATGTGATGATTCACAGTACCGTCATCATGTGCCATGTTACACGGCTCTTACATTCTATCAAGTCTTCAAACATATTAGAACGTATCACCTTGATAGTTCTATTTTTTTTTTCGGAATATTCGAGTAATTTAACGAATCAAGATCGTGCCATTACAATTTCATTCTAAAACCAATAGCAAGGTTCATTCCAAATTTCCTACCTACGAATTTCGGACCATTGTTCGCTTGGCTCGAGGACGGGAAGAAGAAATGAAGGGACAAAACTTCAGAATAGAAATAGGAACATAAACCACAGCAAATAAGAGAGAGCATTAACTGTGGATGACAATGATTTTAAGGGACGGGAGTAGGAACATCGAAATATAAGGGAAGGTATAAAACCTAACAACAACCCCGAAACTACAAACCGTGCATATCAATACGTATTGCAACGTAAAGGCACGGGAGAATTAAAAACATTATAATTCCAAGGAAAGGATAAAAGAAAATAGATTCTTCTGGTGATAGATGAAAAAGAAGAATGAAAGATATGAAAGTTAGAAATATAACAAGGGTTAGAATGGGATGGAGCATATTAGCGAATGTCTTAAAGTAGGAACTAAAGAGAAAGAATAGAAGATGTGGGAAGAAAGAAAGGGAAGGAGGTAAATTTATAGTGAAATATTCGACAAAGAAATCAAAACAGATTGCCGCGTTAAATCAAAGAAGATCCTGATCGCCGCAAAACTAAATCTTATTGCATAAGATTTTCTTTAAAACCCTTAAATCCCGGAAATCGATCATAATCACGTCATCGGTTACAACAATTCTATATTTACTCATTTCACTCTTTTGTGATAGCTTCGCTCGTGCGTCTCACATAACCAAATCGTTTTATCTAAATCTTTCAATAATGATAAAATTTCATTATTACCTCATATTTGTCATGAAAACATTCCTATTGTTATTTATGACAACCTCTACCAAATTTCGGGACGAAATTTCTTTAACGGGTGGGTACTGTAACGACCCGGATTTTTCCGATCGTTTTACACTTATAAGATTAATATTTACATAAATTAAAACTTACCAACATGATAAGCAATCTAAATTGTTGAGATTTATGATTTTGAAAAGAGTTTTACATAACGTTTAACCGTCTAGTTTGACCGATGATATCACGAACTATACAATATATGTTAATTATACGTTTGTGTATATATATGTATATATACATATTTAACATGATTTAAGGATGTTTAAATATCTCATTTTGTATTAATAACAATAAGTTATAAGTATATTTTGAAACTACTAACTTAAGCTTTCAAAACGATAACTATACGTAACGTTATTTGACATAAATACTTACGACCTATAATGTTTATACATATATCGTATATATAATGTATTTAATCACTTTTAAAGACTTAAATACATAAAACAATATAAGTATATTCACAAAAGATAGCTATATTTGAATCCTCATTCCATTTTTCACAAGATTTCTATACGTATATCTAGAGTATATGTACTCGTATCATACCTAGCTTCTATACGTATTTACTATTGGTATATACACATCAAATCACCACCAACCAGCCCTTGTTCATGCCTTATGTATAAGGTAACTACTTTTGTTATTTAGTATGACAATTTCACATGATTAAAAGATCTTTTCACAAAATTACAAATTTATACACCTTTTACACCACCATAAATACATGCATCCATTTTCAATTTTTGGAACATCATTTCTCTAGCTAAACACACACACTTACTAGCCTCATGTCTCTCTAAGAACTCCAGCAAAAATCCTCTCAAGAATCACCTTAAACACCACCATAAAAAGATCAACAAAAACACTACAAAAATACAACTTTCAATTCAAGTTTATGTCTTAAGTTGCTTCCAATCTTTCATCCACTTCCATCACCCTTTTGATTCTAGCTTCTTACTCCTCTTTTACAGCAACCTTGTCCAAGGAACTTGAGGTAGTATCTATGTTCATAACCTTATTCGATTCATATATATATAGCTATCTTATTTTGTGGTATAAAAGTTTAACAACAAGAACATAGTTTGAATGTTTTCAAACTTGTTTGCAAACTAAATAGATCCTTCTAACTTAACTTTTAAAATACTTCAAGACCTGTAATATAACTTAAATATATGCTAATTTAACAAGGTATAATTTAGTTTTTCAAAGAATATCTTAAAAACTGTTTTTACGACGTCGGAGTGCCACCGGGGACTGTTTTGGGTTGGATAATTAAAAACTATCTTAAACTTTGAGTTGGAGGTTTATGTTCTGGAAAAATGATTTTTACTATGAATATGATAACACATAAAAATTTCATGATTTAATTCAAAGTATAAGTATTTTTAGAAAAATAATCATTTAAGGTTGTTTAAATAAAGGAAAATGTTTAACTTCATAAGTTTCACTAAAGTTTTACCTATGCCGTGTGATTTTGAATACAAACCAAGGTATTTTAAGTTCATATTCTTAAAGAGGGACTCGATCCAAGGAGATGGCAAGTTGAATCAACGAAAACGGATTTGTAACGAAGAAACTATGACCGAAACAAAATTGGTTATCCAAGACTTGTTTAACTTCGGGATTAATTGGGAAAAATTAAATAAAATCACATCTTTCTAAAATAACATGATATTTTATATATATGTACTCATAATTCAATTTTATATGGTTCAGGATCACCCGTAAACAATACGAGAAGATTAATCATAAGATCCCATGATTGTACGCAACACGTCATTTGACAACACCGGTACTTTATGTACGCAACACGTCATTTGACAACACCGGTACCATGGGTCAAGATTAATCTCGACCAATACATATACGATGGGGGTTTTATTTATTTCATTGGGGGTTTATTAAACAACTAAATATGAACCATTAAAATTGAATTACTAACATCGGACTACTAACTACGGACTAAGGAATTATTAAAAGTATTAAAAGTATTATAAGTATATATATGTGACGATTGTTTAAAAAGAAAAGGTATTGATATATTATATATGGATAGGTTCGTGATATCAATCGGAGACCAAGTCGAAATTACATATCTTCAAGACAAAAGTGAGTATATAGTCCCACTTTTAAACTCTAAATATTTCGGGATGAGAATACATGTATTTTATGTTTTACGCTATGGACACAAGTAACTGAAAAATATATTCTACGTTGAGTTGTACCACTGGCATACTTCCCTGTAGCTTGGTAACTAATATTTACAGCGGTATTGTAAACGCGAATCCTGTTGATAGATCTATCGGGCCTGACAACCCCAACCGGACTGGACGACCAGTATTCAACGGTTGCACAGTACTTCGTTTCGTGACTACACCTTGGTACGGTGTAGTAAGATTTCATAATAAAGGGAATATGCGACGTGATTAAATGTTAAGTATGGTTACCAAGTGCTCAACCACTTAGAATATTTTTATTAAAATGTTTATATATGAAATCTTGTGTTCCATTGTTATAACGCTGCTAGCATCAAACCTATATATCTCACCAACTTTATGTTGACGTTTTAAAGCATGTTATTCTCAGGTATGAATTAAGTCTTCCGCTGTGCATTAGCTCATGTTAAGGATACTACTTGGGACCTTTTAAGCCATGATACAAAGACGTTGCATTCGAGTCATTGGAGTTCAATAGAGAATATAAATAAGTAAATGACAGATTAGGTCATTTGGATATTATGAAATGTTAGACGAAAATGCCAAATATTGATGTAATGATAGTTTGCCTTTTAAGAATAAATGCAACGTTTGTAAAATGTATCATATAGAGGTCAAGTACCTCGCAATGTTATCATATGTTATTGTATTCGTCCCTATGGATTGGGTCGGGTCGTCTCAATTTGGTCTATTTCCCAAAACATTTATGTCCAGGGAATCCCCCAACGCGAATCCTAGCTGTCTCCCTACGTTTTGGCTGAGGTGCCGAAGAACTAGATGCGGGGATAGCACTAATAGGAATAGCGGGGATAAGGGTGGTAGTGTTGAGTGGAATTGGTGCTACATCATTCTCATTAAACTCGGGATTTGGATTTTCTAATTCACTAGCTTTTCGTTTCTTCCCTAGTTCGAACTCGTCTTTTGTAATTTCCTGTATTTCTTCCTCGGGTTCACTTTCCTCCTCGGGTTCACTTTCCTCCTCGGGTTCACTTTTCGATATTTCTATAGTTGGTTCATCCGGAAATTGTGAGTCTTCCCCAAAAATACCACTTTCGTCATCGGATATGTTAATGACTGAAACACAATCTGAAGGTTCTGATTCGGAGTCGCTGAATGTGATAATAAGTTTCGAGCCCGACATCTAACACATAACAACTAACCCATTAGTACTTACATAATATTTACATATAAATTTTTAACCAACAGTGATAAGCAATGGTTTTTAAAATCAGACCCGGTCAAAGTCCAGACTTTACTAATGTATCCTAACGACTTCTTGGTTAGACACACTAATGCAAACCTGGTTCGCTAAGACCAACGCTCTGATACCACATGTCATAACCCGTTCTTAACCATAAGAACGCGTTAGATAACGTATGATTTCATTGCGAGGTATTGACCTCTATATGAGACATTTTTGAAAGAAAACTGCATATATTATACATTACAAACCATAACCATTATTTTTGTTACAAGCTTAAGACAATAAAAAGAAGATTAACGTTTAGCGATAATCTTCGACTTACAAACTTTACAAATGATGACAACAACACGGTTTCTAGCATATTTTACAATACAACATCTCGGATATGCAGTTTTATTTTTGACACAAACATGCGTACGCAAGATCCTGGTTAGATCCAACATGATTCAGCGGAAGCTTTAGAAATCACCTGAGAATAGACATGTTTTAAAAGGTCAACATAAAGTTGGTGAGATATAGGTTTAATGCCGGCAGCAATATATATATAGACCACAAGATTTCGTATATAAACAGTTTAATAAAAGTATTCTAAGTGGTTGAGCACTTGGTAACCATACTTAACATTTTCACGTCGCATATTCCCTTTAATATGAAATCTTACTACACCGTACCAAGTGTAGTCACAAAACGAAGTACTGTGCAACCGTTGAATACTGGTCGTCCAGTCCGATTGGGGTTGTCAGGCCCGATAGATCTATCAACAGGATTCGCGTTTACAATACCGCTGTAAATATTAGTTACCAAGCTACAGGGAAGTATGCCAGTGGTACAACTCAACGTAGAACATATTTTTCAGTTACTTGTGTCCATATCGTAAAACATAAAATACATGTATTCTCATCCCGAAATATTTAGAGTTTAAAAGTGGGACTATATACTCACTCTTGTCTTGATGATATATATAATTTGACTCGGTCTTCCGGTTGATATCACAAACCTATCCATATATAATATATCAATATGTTTTCATTTTAAAACAAACGTTATATATATATATACTTGTTATACTTTTAATATTTTGAATATTTCCTTAGTCCGTAGTTAGCATTCCGATGTTAGTAATTCAATTTTAATGGTTCATTTTTAGATGTTTAATATACCCGCAATGAAATAAATAAAACCCCCAACGAAATAAATAAAACCCCATCGTATATGTATTGGTCGAGATTAATCTTGACCCATGGTACCGGTGTTGTCAAATGACGTGTTGCGTACATAAAGTACCGGTGTTGTCAAATGACGTGTTGCGTACAATCATGGGATCTTATGATTAATCTTCTCGTATTGTTTACGGGTGATCCTGAACCATATAAAATTGAATTATAAGTACATATATATAAAATATCATGTTATCTTAGAAATATGTGATTTATATCATTTTTTTCCAATTGATCCCGTAGTTGAAATGATCTAGGATAACCAATTTTGTTTCGGTCATAGTTTCTTCGTTACAAATCCGTTTTCGTTGATTCAAATTGCCATCTTCTTGGATCGAGTTCTTCTTTAAGACTATGAACTGTAAATACCTTGGTTTGTATTCAAAATCATACGGCATAAGTGAAACATTAGTGAAACATATGAAGTTAAACATTTTTGTTACAACAAAATCATTTAATGACCATTTTTCTAGAAATACTTATACTTTGAAAAACCAAGTTTTACCTTGTTAAATTAACATATAAATAAGTTATGTTACATGTCTTGAAGTATTTTAAAAGTTAAGTTAGAAGGATCTATTTAGTTTGCAAACAAGTTTGAAAACATTCAAACTATGTTCTTGTTGTTAAACTTTTGTACCACAAAATAAGATAGCTATATATATATGAATCGAATAAGGTTATGAACATAGTTACTACCTCAAGTTCCTTGGATAAGTTTGCTGTAAAAGAGGAGTAAGAAGCTAGAATCAAAAGGGTGATAGAAGTGGATGAAAGTTTGGAAGTAAGTTGGTGTTCTTGGAGGGTTTTCTTGAAGTGTTTTTGTATGGTTTTCTTATGGTGTTTTAGTATGGTTTTTGAAGCTAGATCTTCTTGGAAACTTTGCTGAATTGTTATGGAGTTTAGAGAGTAAGAAAGAGTGTGTGTTTTTAGTTAAGAGATTGAAGTAAAAATGAATCAAAAAT
Source organism: Rutidosis leptorrhynchoides (assembly GCF_046630445.1). NCBI lineage: Eukaryota > Viridiplantae > Streptophyta > Magnoliopsida > Asterales > Asteraceae > Rutidosis > Rutidosis leptorrhynchoides. The sequence continues at coordinate 224,912,053 of NC_092334.1, forward strand.
GATGATACATATATACTCCTAAAAATGTGATCTTTAAGGATAACATGACAAAATTTTAGTTTGTATTTTTGTAATTAGTCTTGCAATGATTCAAAAGTAATTACCTTATACATAAGGCATGAATAAGGGCTGGTTAGGTGGTGATTTGATGTGTATATACCAATAGTAAATACGTATAGAAGCTTGGTATAATACGAGTACAAATACTCTAGGTATACGTATAGAAATTTTGTGAAAAATGGAATGAGGATTCAAATATAGCTATCTTTTGTGAATACACTTATATGATTTTATGTATTTAAGTTCTTAAAAGTGATTAAATACATTACTTATACAATATATGTATAAACATTATATGTCTTAAGTATTTATGTCAAATAACGTTACGTATAGTTATCGTTTTGAAAACTTAAGTTAGTAGTTTCAAAATACACATATAACTTGTTGTTATTAATATAAAATGAGGTATTAAAACATTCCTTAATCATGTTAAATATGTATATATACATATATATACACAAACGTATAATTATCATATATTGTATGGTTCGTGATATCATCGGTCAAACTAGACGGTCAAACGTTGTGTAAAACTCTTTTCGGAAATATCAGTCTCGACAATTTGGATTGCTTATCATGTTGGCAAGGTTTAATTTATGTAAATATTAATCTTATAAGTATAGAATGATCGAAAAAGTGCGGGTCGTTACAGTTGTCCTTTTTAACGGCAACCATCAAACCACCTTCATGACCCATCTTTTTACTGTTACGGGTCTGTACAGCTGCTGTTATTATTATTATTTCCGTTAACTGATTCAAACCCACAAAACCCATCTCACTTTTGTTATTCAAGGTTGCTGCTCGTTATTTTTTTTTTCCTTTCTTTCTGTTTCAAACTTCCACGACAGCCACCACAACTCAATTGCCACTCCAACCGCCATTTTAATTTTCTGTTCTTTTCGTCGCTGTTGAGCTGCTACTGCTGTGGTACAGGCATGTCATTGTTTTTACTAACTTAACGATGATAATGATGATATTTTACTACAAATGGAATGATGATCATAAAGATGATGGTGACGTGTTTCTACTACCTTTCGGTTTTAACCTTCACATGCGTATTATTTAGTCCCATTTCTATTAAATGGCCAAGTTTGTTTCCCCTTTTGAGCTTACTTTATTGAGTGGAATATGTGTTGGGCCATCTTACAATTATTTAAGAGGGATTATGTTAATAAATAAGAAATTAATAATAATGATAATTATGAGTATATGGTTAGAAATAATGAAGCATGTGTACGATGATTGATGAATGCATTTAAAGGTTAGGCGTGATATTTACAAATGAAGATGATGATGTTAGTAAGACGATGATAGGTAACGGGTTTCGTTCTTGAATTTTTTTTATCAATTTAAGAACGATGATAAACATGATTAGGCTTATGATTAAAATTATGATTATGATTATGTTATGATTAAATGATGATACATAAAATATCGATGTTATGGTGAATTATGATAATGATGTGAGAAGAGAAAATGAATGATAATGGTTGATGATGTTCCAAAGTCTATTAGTTTTTAAGAAGAAGAAGACTGTTATATGATGATAAAAGAATTTCGGATAGAAATTAAGACAGAAAAAGCAAGGCAGTGTAGTGGTTAGGAGTGTTTGTGTTTAGCATGAGGTCAAGGGTTCAATCCCTGCTGTGGCATTTTTTTTTTTAAAAAGAGAAAAAAAATGTTGGGCCGAGTCCTTTCCCTTCTGTTGGGCCGTGAATTTGTTTGGATATTGGGCCGTATACTTGAGTGATTGTTGGGCCGTAATTTAATTGCTAAATGGGCCGAAATCTAGTTAAAGGAATTAAGGAATCAAACAAATCAGAAAAAGAAATAATGGAGCAGTGGTTAGGAATGTACTTTCTAAGCAAGAGGTCTCGAGTTCGAGTCTGGGTAGTGGAATTCTTTTTCGAAACTACAACCAACTTGATTCTTAAGGTAGTATTATTAATATTATTATTATCATTATTATTTTTATCATTATTATTATTGTTATTGTTATTATCATTAATATGATTAATGAGATATTATTATTATTATTATTATTATTATTATTATTATTATTATTATTATTATTATTATTATTATTATTATTATTATTATTATTATTATTATTATTATTATTATTATTGTCATTAAGTAAGATAAGTATTATTATTATCAACTATTTTATTTATATGTATTAGTATTATTATAAGTAGTACTATTATCATTATAGTTATTAATATAAATATTAGTATTATTTTTATTAGTAAAAATCATTATATTTATTGTTATTATTATTAGTATCCATTATTATTAAAAGTATCATTTTATAAAAATTATCATTTTTACTATTATAACTATTATTATTATAGGGTGAAACAACTTTTTAATTATTATTAACAATATTATTTTATCAAATAACTATTAATTATATAAAACCATATTTACTATGTATAACATAACTATATTAATATTTTTATATTAATAAATGTAATTAATTAGGTTATTAATGAAACACATAATTTAAAATAACAATTTTATCACTAATAATATATAAATTCGTTCGATCACAATTATATGTGTTAATATATATACTTGTCATAGGTTCGTGAATCCGAGGCCAACCCTATACTTGTTCAATGTCGTTATATGTATTTTTACTACAAAATACAGTATGGTGAGTTTCATTTGCCCCTTTTACTCTTTACATTTTTGGGCTGAGAATACATGTAAATGCTTTATTAACTGTTTTACAATATTTATATGCGTGAGTTTCATTTGCCCCTTTTACTCTTTACATTTTTGGGCTGAGAATACATGCAAATGCTTTATTAACTGTTTTACAATATTTATATTCGTGAGTTTCATTTGCCCCTTTTACTCTTTACATTTTTGGGCTGAGAATACATGCAAATGCTTTATTAACTATTTTACAATATTTATATTCGTGAGTTTCATTTGCCCCTTTTACTCTTTACATTTTTGGGCTGAGAATACATGCAAATGCTTTATTAACTATTTTACAATATTTATATGCGTGAGTTTCATTTGCCCCTTTTACTCTTTACATTTTTGCGCTGAGAATACATGCAAATGCTTTATTAACTGTTTTACAATATTTATATGCGTGAGTTTCATTTGACTTTTTACCCTTTATATTTTTGGGCTGAGAATACATGCGCAATTTTATTAAATGTTTTACGAAATAGACACAAGTAATTGAAACTACATTATATGGTTGAATTATCGAAATCGAATATGCCCTTTTTATTAAGTCTGGTAATCTAAGAATTAGGGAACAGACACCCTAATTGACGCGTACTCTAAAGGTAGATCTATCGGGCCCAACAAGCCCCATCCAAAGTACAGGATGCTTTAGTACTTCGAAATTTATATCATGTCCGAAGAAGGATCCCGGAATGATGGGGATATTCTTAATGCATATTGTGAATGTCGGTTACCAGGTGTTCAATCCATATGAATGATATTTTTGTCTCTATGCATGGGACGTATATTTATGAGAAATGAAAATCTTGTGGTCTATTAAAATGATGGAAATGATTATTTATGTTAAACTAATGAACTCACCAACCTTTTAGTTGACACTTTAAAGCATGTTTATTATCAGGTATTAAAGAAATCTTCCGCTGTGCATTTGCTCATTTTAGAGATATTACTTGGAGTTATTTATGACATATTTCAAAAGACGTTGCATTCGAGTCTTCGAGTTCATCAAGATCATTATTAAGTCAATTATAGTTGAAGTTATTATGAAATAGTATGCTTACCGTCAACTTTCGATGTAAAGCAAGTTTGTCTTTTAAAAACGAATGCAATGTTTGTAAAATGTATCATATAGAGGTCAAGTACCTCGCGATGTAATCAACTATTGTGAAACGTTTGTAATCGATATGGACTTCGTCCAGATGGATTAGAACGGGTTATGAAACATAAAGCATCTCATAAGGTGGCATCCCAATACTAGTATGATAACTATTATTGTACGAGAATTCCACCAAGGGTAAGTGCTCATCCCAACTACCCCCAAAATCAATAATACACGCCCGTAACATATCCTCCAATGTTTGATTCGTACGCTCGGTTTGACCATCCGTTTGAGGATGATACGCCGTGCTCAATTTCAATTGTGTACCCATATCTTCGTGAAACTTTTCCCCAAACCGAGATGTAAAACGGGTATCTCGATCCGAAATAATAGATATAGGAACTCCGTGTCGAGAGATGACTTCCATGATAAATAACTTAGCCAAGGTCTCCGACGATATTGCTTCCTTAATGGGAAGAAACAAAGCACTTTTCGTCAATCGGTCAACTATAACCCAAATTGAATCAAATTGGGTTCTCGCCGTTTTAGGTAACTTTGTGATGAAATCCATGGTAATGTGCTCCCATTTCCATTTCGGGATTTCTAGCGGTTGTAACTTACCATACGGCTTTTGGTGCTCGGCCTTAACTTGCAAACATGTAACGCATTGTTCAACATATTTTACAACATCACGTTTCATGCCCGGCCACCAATAATCTTTCCTTAAATCAAGATACATTTTCGTCGCGCCCGGATGAATGGAATACTTTGACTTATGCAAGTAGCACTTGTCTATAATTACCCATCTTCGGCACCCACACTCTTCCTTGAAAAGACAACAAACCACGCGAGCCCATAGTAATGAACTCCGATTGCCCCACTATTCGTTCCGCATGCTTGTTGTGAACGTAAGCCTCTATTTGAATCACACCAAGTTTTTTAAGAAAATCGTTAGTATTAATCATACGTAACAATCCCAATCGTAACGCCGGGTGATGACTCTTTCGACGTAATGCATCCGCGACCACATTCGCCTTGCCCGGATGATAAAGTATTTCACAATTATAATCTTTTACCACATCCATCCACCTACATTGACGATAATTTAAATCTCGTTGAATAAAGAGATGTTTTAAACTCTTATGATCCGAATAAATCGTACTCTTGATACCATACAAGTAATGGCGCCAAATTTTCAACGCATGCACAACCGCCGCCAACTCAAGATCATGAGTCGGATATCTCGTTTCGTGTTCCTTTAGTTATCGAGAGGCATAAGTGATCACCTTACCTCTTTGCATTAGAACACACCCGAGCCCATTTAACCAAGCATCACAATAAACAGTCATGTCTTTCACTCCTTCCGGCAACACTAACACCGGAGCTTGACACAATTTCTCTTTTAGCAATTGAAAAGCAATTTCTTGCTCATTCCCCCAAGTAAATCTCGCGTTCTTCCTCGTCAATTTCGTCAACGAAGAAGCGATCTTAGAAAAGTCTTGGATAAACCGACGATAATAACCGGCCAATCCGAGAAAACTTCGGATTTTCGTAGGCGTAGTTGGTCATTCCCAACTCTTCACCGTCTCTATTTTCCCCAGATCTACTTGAATACCGTCTTTGTTCACAATGTGGCCAAGGAATTGAACCTCCCTTAGCCAAAATTCACATTTGGAGAACTTAGCATACAACTTCTCCCTTCGTAACGTCTTCAATACTTCGCGCAAATGACGCTCATGTTCATTCATACTTTTCGAGTATACTAGTATGTCGTCAATGAATACAATCACCGACTTATCCAACATAGGTTGGCACACTCGGTTCATAAGATCCATGAATGCCGTCGGTGCATTTGTGAGACCAAAAGGCATTACCACAAACTCCAAATGCCCATAACGCGTTCAAAAATCCGTTTTCTCGATATCTCCCTCACGGACCCGCATTTGGTGATAGCCGGATCATAGGTCGATTTTAGAGAAATACGTTGCACCTTGGAGTTGGTCAAACAAATCGTCAATCCGAGGTAATGGATAACGATTCTTGATCGTCACTTTATTTAACTCCCTATAATCGATGCACATCCGCATACTACCATCCTTCTTCTTTACGAATAGAACCGGAGCAGCCCATGGCGAAGCACTCGGTCGAATAAAACTCTTCTCAAGAAACTCTTGGGTTTGATTTAACAACTCTTGCATTTCCGTTGGCGCTAAACGATAAGGAGTTTTAGCAATGGGAGTAGCTCCTGGAACCAACTCAATGCGAAATTCAACTTGTCTTTTCGCCAGAACACCCGGTAACTCATCCGGAAAAACGTCTTCGAATTCACTTACCACCGGAATTTCACGAATAGGTGGTAGCTCATCACGAGTATCAACAACATGGGCGAGAAAAGCAATGCCACCACTAACAAGAAAACGACGTGCCCGTGCAAAAGAACATATCGGCACAAGTCTTCTTCGTTTATCACCATGAATAATTAACTCTCCCCCACTCGGGGCCCTCACCCGAATAGATTTTTCATGGCATGCAATATAGGCTCTATTTCGATCGAGCCAATCCATACCAACAACGATATCAAAATCACCAAAAGTCATCGAGATTAGATCAATTTTAAAGTTTTCGGCACCAAATACAACATCACAATTATTACACACATCAACCACTAACACCGTCTTGCCGTCCGCTATTTCGACTTCTACCGGACGACTCAACTTAGCTAACGGTTTATTAAGTTTAGGCACAAATTTTGGTGACACGAACGACAAGTTAGCACCACTATCAAAAAGTATCCTTGCCGGATTAGAATTAACCATGAAAGTACCTGAGACAACTTCGTTCGATTGTTTGGCTTCATCATTGGTCATCAAATAATTGTGACCCCTAGCCGTACCCACCGCCTTCTCCAACCGCTTAACATTATCTTTATTCGATTCGGGACATTCCAGCCTCTTGTGCCCCTCTTTGCCACAATTATAACAAGTGACTTTTGGTGTTGAAGTCGCACTTGTACAATCGCGAGCCATGTGTCCTTGTTGCCCACAATTATAACATTTGGGCCCAAAACCCCCGGACGTACCCTTCTTCACACTACCAACGCTTTCAGAACCTTTCTTACTTTTCTTGTTTGAGAAGTTCGAATGGCTCGAGTTCTCGAACTTCCTCTTACCAAAAGTAAACCACCCTTCCTTATCACAAGCGCTTCAAAACCCTTCACCATATTGAACAATTCATCAAAGCTCTTCACCACATTCACACTTATCTTCTCTTGATAACTATCATTCAAGATCCGATAAAAATCTTCTTTCAACATCTTATCATTCCCGACATACTCCAGGCAAAATTGGGTCTTAGACAAAAACACGGATTTGAGGGTGTTCAAATCCATCGACCCTTGCCTCAAGGAACGTAACTCATCCTTAAGCCTTGTAAGATCGGCCAAAGTTCGGTACTCATCGAAAAACTCCGCCTTGAATTCATCCCATGTGAACTCCATACATTGTTCTTCGCCATAAACTTGAATCTTTGCATCCCACCACAATTTAGCATCACCTCTTAACATGCTACACCCGTATCTTGTCTTCTTATCAAGAGGACATTCAAAAGTACAGAAAGCCCCCTCCATGTCGGAGATCCAACGGGCACTTTTAAGAGGGTCCCTTTCACCATCGAAAGTAGGAGGTTGAGCATCCTTAAAATTCTTAAAGAAAAAGTCCCGTCTTCCAACATTATCTTCGTGAAGAACGGCCTTTACTTGTTCCTTTACCACACCGACTAGTTGCTCGTCGATTGAATCTAGAAACATCTTCTTGATCTCCACAAGGTACTCTGCCTTTTGACTTTTAAGAATGGCCTCAATCTTGGCCGTCAACTCGGCGTCCTCACTTGTATCCCCGTTACCATTATCGGGTCCATTTCTCGTCTTCATTCTATAAAACGAAATGAATTAAACGATGCAACAAAAGGACTTAACACGAATGTATATACATATACACCACACTACCCCATCTTGCTCAATAATCATCGTACATTACTCGTTTGACACGATTTGCACCCGTAACAATGGTAGCTAATCATTGTTACGCGAGCACGTCGCATTAACTCGCTAGTACAACGTCCATCTCGCTTGATGATTGCTAAACACAATACAAAACAATTAGTACGAGGTTAGTTCACCTAACCCGAAGCACTAACAATTCCCGATTAGACCCAAAGTCCTACAAGTCCCGCATAAAGCGCACATACAATAAAGTCTAAGGCTAGGCACCTATCTCAAGTCGCCTAAATCCCTTAGACCATGCTCTGATACCACTTGTAACAACCCGAACCAAACCCGTGCAAAATATCACAAATTTTTTTTTTTAAATGGCCAGCATATGGCGCGGCACGCCAGGTGGTGGCGCGGCCCGCGAAACCACTTGGACAGCCTGCTGTCCCCGAGAGCCAAATACACGAAAATGTTTGGCCGTTTCCTGACATAATTAGACAAAACGCTTTCACCCACAAGTATATGTAAAACTAGCACGTTCCATTAATAAAATTAGTTTTACGAAGCGGGGCCCACACGACCCAAATTACAAGTTTAAATACAAAATATGAGTTTCGACCGCCAAAAAGTTTAAGTACCAAACTACACTACGAGCATGGCGTTTGGGATTAAACTACCCAAGTCTCGGTAAAAATCCAAGAACTATCACATCCAAAAAGCGTCCCCTAATCAACAAAGCGGGATCTCTAATCCAAGATAATGCCCTTACCCTTGTCCACAATCGAACCTATAAAAAGGTAAACAACGAGAGGGTAAGCAAAGCTTAGTGAATGCAATAATTATACATATACATATATAATATACCTACTTGCATACACTTACACACATCGCATAATCGCTAGTAATAACAATTAGCATACAAACTCCAAATAAGCTAATTACCTCCAAATACCGCAACTAGCAATATCAATATCACATGCTCCGCAATAATATAATATGATACATCCCGACATATACATAAATAACTATATGGTTAACCATAAACGCGTCATGGTGCTACCGGCTCCGTGGTTCAAACCATACACAATGCTATAACGCTACCGGCTCCGTGGTTCACGTCACTACGCATTCGAGTCATACACTTTTATAGTGCTACCGGCTCCGTGGTTCACACTTTATTTTATAGTGCTACCTGCTCCGCGGTTCACACTTTGATGCTACCGGCTCCGTGGTTCACATCACAAACGTGCACTAAGATGCTACCGGCTCCTTGGTTCACATCATAGCACACTCACACACACTATGGCACTCCCGGCTCTGTGGGTCATACCATAGCATACAAATAAATATACCATATACATACATGTATAATTATTCCACTCACCTCAAAGTCTCTTGTGAAAGATAATCAAGTCCGAGAATCTTCAAGGTAACGCACCTATTACATTTTACACAATATCAGTCACAACTCAAGTTGGTCAACCCACCAAAACTCCATTCTAGGGTTATCTTGACCCATTGTGCAATTTTGACCCATTTGCAACCCTAACCCTAATATTTGGGTTAACATCCCCAAAACCCTAATCATTTGCCAAGTTAAGTCCTAAGACGTTTTCCAATACAAGGTTTATGCATCAAACATATACATTAACCCATTTAGGAACATCTTGACCCATTTGACCATTTAAAGTCAATACACCCATTTCGGGTCATCCACTAACCCCCTTAACACCCCTTTACATATATTTAAGTGTGCTAGTAATTTAACTAACTAATTTAAGCTCATAAACATAGATTAATACTTTGAAAACCCTAGTTAGCCAACTTTGAGTCCACATGACCCAAATTCACCCAAAACCCCTAATTCACTAACAAATGGGTTTTTATGTGCCAATAACCAAAACCCTAACCCTTAATACAATTAAAGTAAGAAATTAGGTTTTATAACTTATCAACACAATCACCACGTAGCTAGTGACTAGATGAACGACTTTAGAACTCGCAATAAGACCCGATTCAACTTCCTTCTTCCTTTAATGGAGTTCTCTCACTCTAGAACTTCCTCTCTATCTAGGATTTAATGGAAAGTGATAAGGTAGATGGAAATGGAGTAAAGGAGACTCCAACAACTGATTTGGGGCCTTAAAGTCGGACTCCAAAGTGATTTTACCAAATTGCCCTCAAAATATCTAATTTAAAAAAAGGGAAGAATCTGTCAGCCCGTAATGGCGCGGCGCGCCATAAGGCTGCGCGGCGCGCCGAATGCCCAGTTCAGCTTCTTTGCATTTTTAATTATGTACAATAAAACTTCCACTTGAAGGATCTTAAACACACGTATGTACAAGGAAAATACTTGGGTCTTACATTTATCATAACATAAGTGTAGGTATTTCTATTAATCTAGACATCCATTTTAAGTGAGATTACCATATCTGGAAAGCTCTTTAAGTTCAATTTTCAAAAATGTAAGGCTCTGTTTGATATTCAAAATAAAAGTTGGTCAAAGGTTCACTTCTTTACAAGTGTGCAAAACAATCCAGTTTTACACTATGAGTTCCTAGGTGAGTTTAAAAATAGCAAAACTTATTTATTTGACCCAAGAGTTTTACAGAAGTCTTAGCACATATAAAATTGCTTATTCTCAAAATGAATGATCTCCAGGTCTTCATTAACCTTGTCTCTAGAGATAAGGTTTTAGACCAATTTATGACTTCAACAAAATCTTAGGTCAACTTGATGGTACTATATCTCAATGATTTCTTAATGGTTTTTAGTGATTTAGCTAACCATGGTTTCCTTATTAAGTCTAGTTTTCAAATCAAAAGCCTTTGGTTCAAGATCTAGCTTATATTTTGATTTATACATGATTCTTTGACACTTGGTCAGATTGCTTTGAATCTAAACCTGTCTCACCAAATAAAAATTAAAAATGACTTTTTCTTTGGGATAAATCATGAAATTTTTACTAGAAGTCTCAAACACATATATGAATATCATATAAATTTATGAGTTTCATAGAGCAACCATAGGTTGGTGTTTAGGCCATGAACTTCAAGTAAAAATTTGGATAGCTCAAAGACAAAACAGTTTTACATAGTTTAACCACTTTAGTTCTTGGTTTAGCTTTATTTTAAGACATAGGACATGTAGAGATCTTAAGTTTACTAATCTAAAATCAAGATCATGGTTAGCTATATAGTCATCATTGAGTGATTTAACACTCTAGATCAAGCTTTTACACCATGAAAGTGCTTGTTTATGACTAGAAATGATAAATAGATTTAGTTTAGCTAGTTATATCTTGATGATATGTAATCCTAATGCTTTAAGAATATGATTATTAAAGTATTTGTGATCTGTATTTTGAGTGTGTGTAAGTGTGAGAGTGAAAAGAGAGTGATCAAATGTGAGAATGGGAGGTAGAGGTGCGTTTATATAGAGATGGTGGTGATGGTGGTGGGAGATGTAGCAAAGGGAGAGGGAAAGGGAGGCGTGACTCATTGTTAGCCATTAATGAAGTATATGATGATGTTTTGCATGGCCTTTTCCTTAGGGAGGAAGTATTAGTGGAGGCGATTTGATGATATGGATGATGATGATGATGAAAAATGATGATGATGATGATGGTGTAAGTGTTCTAGTCAATTTTTGGTTTGCAATTGTACATGTACTTGTGTAGGCTTTCTAATGTATAATTCTAAGATGTTTACTTGTATGTTTAGAGTTTAGGAAGTAAGCTAAGGTTAGGTTCTAGATAGGTTAAGGTTGGTTAAATGGAAGAAATGGCTAAGTACAAAGTAATCAAGACTAGTTGTGAAAATGATGAAGTGTAGAAATGTTTTTATCTTATGAACAAATGTTCAAATGAAATTGTTTTAAGTCTTTAATCTAAATACTTGGTTAATAAGTTTATTTATTAAGTTAATATATATATATATATATATATATATATATATATATATATATATATATATATATATATATATATATATATAATATATATATATATATATAAAGATATAATTTACAAGTCTAGGGTTTATGGGTTCAAAGTAGTAAGCTAGGGTTTTAGGACTTTATGCAAAATGTGTGAGGTAACACTCTATCAAGTAAAACCTAAAATGCATCCTTAGGGTTATACAAACCCTAAAATAAACCAAGACATAGATTAATAAATTTACTCATCATGTCGGAAATTGTAACTTAAAGAAGTCAAACTAGACAACTTAAGTCGAAAAGCTAAAGTTGTGACATTACCTACCCGTTAAGAAAAATTTCGTCCTCGAAATTTAGGAGGTACTTCGATTATCGAACAAATGGGGATATTGCCTTATATGGTCCTCACGTTCCCACGTGAACTCTGGACCTCTCCGGGCATTCCAACGAACTTTAACAATCGGAATCCTACTATGCTTCAATGTCTTTACCTCACGATCCATCACTTCTTCTGGTTCTTCGACAAAATGCAATTTGTCATCGATACTTAGTTCTTCCAAAGGAATCACTAAATTCTCATCCGACAAGCACTTTTTCAAGTTTGAGATATGAAAAGCATTATGAATACCACGAAGCTCCTGTGGTAGTTTCAATCTATATGCAACTGGACCAATCCTTTCAATAACCTGAAAAGGTCCTACATATATCGAGCTCAGCTTTCCTCGCATCCCAATCCTTATTACTCTTTTCCATGGAGAAACTTTTAGCATAACTCTGTCACCTACTTAAAATTCTAAAAATTTCCTTCGGACATCGGCATAACTCTTCTGCCTACTTCTCGCCGTCTTTAGTCTTTCTTGAATCTGAAAGATCTTCTCAGTTGTTTCTTGGATAATCGCTGGTCCTGTCAATTGTGAATCACCAATCTCACTCCAACACAATGGTGATCAACATTTCCTTCCATATAAAGCTTCAAATGGAGCAGCCTTAATACTCGAGTGATAACTGTTATTATACGAAAACTCGGCTAAAGGTAAATACTAATTCCATCCATTTCCAAAGTCGATTACACATGCTCTGAGCTTATCTTTGATTGTCAGAATAGTTCTCTCGCTCTGCCCATCGGTTTAGAGATGATAAGCCGTACTCATGTCCAAATGAGTACCTAGGGCTTTTTGCAAAGATTGCCAAAATCTTTAAGTAAATCTGCTATCTCGGTCAGAGATAATAGAAACTGGAACTCCATTCCTAGAGACAATCTCTTTGATGTATAAGCTAGCCAATTTTTTCATCTTGTCGGTTTCTTTCATAGGTAAGAAATGTGCATATTTCGTAAGTCGATCCACTATTACCCAAATAATGTCATAACCCTTCGTAGTCTTCAGTAATTTCGTAATGAAATCCATCATAATTCCTTCCCATTTCCATTCGGGAATCTCAGGTTGCTGCAATAATCCTGATGGTTTCTGATTTTTGGCCTTGACCTTCGAACATGTCAAGCATTTCCCAACATAAGTTGCAATCTCAGCCTTTATGTTCGACCACCAATAGAATTCCTTTAAGTCATGGTACATTTTCCCAGACCCTGGATGAATTGAATATCTAGTCTTATGTGCTTCATCCATCACAAGCTCTCTCAATCCACCAAACTTTGGAATCCAAATTCTGTCTGCAAAATATCGAGTTCCGTCACTCTTGACTTCAAACTTCTTATCCTTCTCACTAATTCCTTCCTTCTTCATGTTCTCTTCCTTCATAGCTTCCAATTGTGCATCTTGAATACGAGACATAAGGTTTGTCTGAATAGTCATATTCAATGACCTAACTCTCAGAGGTTTAAACCTTTCCTTGCGACTCAATGCATCAGCTACAATGTTCGCTTTCTCTAGATAATATCGAATATCACAATCGTAATCATTTATAAGCTCTACCCAACGTCTTTGTCGCATGTTTAACTGTTTCTGATTGAAAATATGCTGAAGACTCTTGTGATCTGTATATATGGTATACTTGGTCTCATATAAATAATGTCTCCATATTTTCAACGCAAACACAACGGCTGCTAATGTAACACCCTGAATATTATACATCAGAAGTGTCAGTAAAAGTGTGCATCAGAAAGTGTAAGTAAAAGTGTGCATCAGAAAGTGTCACTGAAAGTCAACCTAACACTTATGCATTTTCAGAATTTACATCAGAATCAGAATCTATCAACCTCAGTCCCCGAACTTTTAAATGGAAGTTAAGAATATAGTTATTGCGTTTGGAGCATACTTGTTGCGTTTTGGTACGTCGTGAAACGCGACAAACATGGTCAAAACGCGACAGCCTTAAAACCCTGGTCCTGGTCAATACTTGGTCAGGTGTATTGCGTTTGGGGTGTCGCGAAATGCAACAGGTAGTCGCGAAACATGACAGAAGTGCTGAATGACCATTTTGAACTCGTTTTTGGGGTTGAATTTGGGGGTATTTGTGTCGTTTCACTTTAGGGTCGGTTTGGGATCATCGAAACTGATCCAAGGCCCTTTTAAGCCTCATTTTCACCCACACAAAACACTCCCATCTTATTTTAGAGAGAGAGAGAGGGTAACTTTTAGTGTGAGGAAGCATGATTTGGAGAAGAAGAAGTGGAAATCTCACCTAAGTGCTAGTTTTAAATTTGTTCATCTCGTTCCTAGCTACATTTTAGTAGTAGTGGTAAGTTCTAACTCTAATTTTCATTGTTTGAATCTTGTTTGGGTTAGGGTTTATGTTAGTGATGAGTTGTAGAACCCACTTCTTGTGATTTAAAGGGTTTTTGGGTAAGATTCATGTAAGTAAACCTAAATTGGTGGCTTAGGGTTTTGATTGATGAAATTGTAAGTTTGGGTGTTGCATGTGTTGGTTTAGACCTTAGAACACTTGTGTACTAGCGATTTTGGTGTTATGTTGACTTGATTTTGGGTGTAAACTCTAATTTAGATCAAAATGGGTTTTGTGTTGAAATGGGTCAAATAATCTTGATTTTTGGTGAATCAAGTATGTAAATACTTGTTTTAGGTGTTAATTAGTGTTTTGGAAATATACTCACTAGTCGTTAGTGATTTTGGGTGTTTTTATGACTTTGGTCAAAATGGGTTAACTTTGATTGGGTCAAATTTTGGTAATGATGCTAATTTTGGATAAATGGATATTAAACACTTTTGTTAAATGTTAAATGACGTTTTTGAATGAAAGAAATCGTGGGAAGTGATTTTGGGTTAAAATGGTATTTTAACATAAGTCAAACGAGGTCAAACGCAATATGGGTCAATATTGCACGTGTGGTGGTTTTTGTGTAAATGACGTTCGAAATGATTACTACCTAAGTAGTAATTTAGTGTTAAGACATAGGTTGGTCTAATTGGTGTAAAGTATAAATTGGGTTAAATTGTACTTTGTAGAGTAGGTTTGAATTACCACCCGAAGTGGTAAATGGTTTGTGTCCATTAGGTGTTAAATGGGCGGGTTTTAGCGAGCAAGGTGTAATCCCCCGATTAAGGGATGTTTGTGTTGGGTTCTCTTTTAGAGAATGGCTATTTATGTATATATCGTACCTATGTGTGATATAGGTGGTTACTTGGTCGGATATGAGGATAGAGATCATGTTATACATGACTTGTGCGGGCATTCCAAGGTGAGTGGAATAATTATATGCGTATGTGTATGATTTATCTATTTGCGGGGTATGTGTTTAAAGTTCGATGTTGACGATACCATATCCTCGTGTGAGTTACTATTTGATGAGGGTTTAAAGTTCGGTGTTGACGATACCTCATGTATGGAGTTAAAGTTCGATGTTGATGATACCATATCCTCGTGTGAGTTACTATTTGATGAGGGTTTAAATTCGGTGTTGACGATACCTCATGTATGGAGTTAAAGTTCGATGTTCACGATGCCATACCACTATTGTAGTGATTTTGATGAGGGGTTAAAGTTTGATGTAGACGATACCTCATATGTGGGTTCTAAGTTCGATGTTGATGATACCACGTTAAATGGGCGGATGGGGTTTAAGTTCGATGTTGACGATACCATTCGCGGGGCTAGCCTTAAATACTAACGGATGTTTTGAACATCGATGTTTTGTGTGTTGCTTATTATTTAGCATTTATATTGTTGAGATTATATGCTAATGATGGTGCTAGTTTATACGTTTGAAAATGCTAGCTTGTGTGCATTGATATGCGTGTTTGTGTAAGTGGGTGCAAGTAGGTAAATTGTATACGTATATGTATAATTATTGAATTTACTAAGAATTTTGCTTACTCCTCTCATTGTTTACCTTTTTACAGGTATTGTGAATGTGAAGCTAGCTAGTTGTTAGTCTATATGCGTGGGAGCACTTGGGCTCGATGGGGTAGCTTTTGGATATTAGACGCAGATTGGGGATTATGCTCTTGGTATCGGGCTGGCTTATCGTGTATTAACCCGTATTTCGTGTGATTGGGTTATTATTGCAAATGCTTTTGTAATATGTCATTTGTGTACCAAGAGTCATATTAAAATGTTAAATGTGTCATTATGATAATGCGTATTTGGTTAAAACTATTTGGAATGGTTTATGTAAAGTGGATGTTTAATGGGACCTAACTTATATAAAAAAAAATGTGCTTCGTTTTTGGTAAACGGATTTGGGCTCATTACAAGTGGTATCAGAGCATAGTCTAAGGAAATTAGGTGACCTTGGAATAGGTGCCTAGTCTTAGACTTATTGACGGTTGTGCGTTATTTGCGGGACTTGTTGGAATACGGTTCGGATTGAGATTTGTTAGTGCCTTAAAGTAGGTGACTAACTAGGACTTGTGTTTGTCCAAAGTGTGGTTATGTGGGGCCTTATTTCGTGTGTAAATTAGTACCATAGATAATTAGTGCCTAATGTAAGTAGGCGAACTTGAACGTTGTTTTAGTGATAGTCACCTAGGTTGTGGGTTGACTTGTTATTGCGGTGTACATGTAAATATTTATTATTATATGGTATATAGGTGTATATACATGCATCTATTGGTGCGGTGTCCTAGAGACGAATTTATTGGAGAGATTCGGATGTTTGGCAGTTTTGAGTGATCAAGTTCACCGTAAGGACCTTGGTCATTCCGGTACTAGGAGTTATTGCGTGTTATTTTGTGTGAATCTCGCGTCAGTCCGGGTGAAGTACTTTGCGTGACCATGCGAAAATGGTAAGGTACGCAATTGTAATAGTGATTGATCACCATTATTACAACCATGTATCTTGACACCAAGCATGACATGACGAGTACTGAGCGGAGGAAACGTGGCATGGTTGGGGTAGAATCAGGACGAGTTAGGAATCTTTTATTGGTTCCTAGGATATAGTGGTTTCGAGTGATGTGCTTGTTGTCACATCGGGTTCTTTGTAGGTCGGGAAGTGTTACGGTGGTTTCGGTTAGCTAAGGTGAGTGAGCGAACTCACGAGTTTGGTGCGTGCTTAGTCACCCTAAGTAGTGGGTACACTATTGAGGTTGTCATTAATTATAGTTACCTATCGTAACTAGAACGACCGATTAATGTGTGCGTTGAGGACTTGAATACCATAATGGGATGCAACAAGTCTAATGATGGTAGTATTGGGTTACACTCGGTAGAGTGTGTGGTTAGGGAACTGTGTGTGGATTCTAGTTGTGAGCCTCTTTAGAATTGGCTAGTCGAGTAGTCTTCGGGTCGTTAAACTCATGTGAGTGAGACCCGTATGATGATGATTGCGTTAGTGTGTTAGCGTATTGTGGATTAGAGGGTAACATTCCTAACGGAATACCCCTTGGTGTAGTGGTTGTGCCGATATGTGGACGGGTGTAAGACTTGGTGTTTCCAAGCACCTTTTAGTGTTAGACGGAAGGTTTCGTTAGGCTATATCGTTTGGCCTTGTGGAATTGCGAGTAGCGTGTGATCACTAGGAACTTTCGATAAGACAATAAACCGTAAGGTTTGTCGGGTAGGTATGACTTCGGGTCATTATTGTAGAGAGATGGGTGACATCGGGTGTATGGGACCCAAGGATCGAGTTTCTAAATCTCGGTAGATTGTGGTGGGAGTCTGCATGAAACTTTGTCAGGTGCCCCCTTATACCTGCTAGTGTAATGTTCAACTCCGGTGATGGTGTGATCACTTTATGCTTAGGGTGCCCGTGAGATGCCCTTGGAAGCAGCGGAGATTAAAATAGTGATCGACGGGTGATAATAATTCGACGGCTGCGAACATCGAAGTTTAAGAGCATTGTGGTAAATATTTCTTATGAAGTAACGGATGAGCGAATCTTGTTGCTCTTAAGTGATAGACGGATAAAGATGAACGGTGAGCTGGTGACGGACTTAAGGGTCGGTTAGGCCGCAGGTTATGATGAAGTGATGGTATTGCGGTAGACGCAATTATTGTGTCGGATTGGTCACTCTTCTCCATGAGAGTGAGTAATTGTTGATAAAGGTTCGTTGAGTGGAAGGTCGGGTGATCTCGACTGAGAGGAACAACTAATTAAGCGAAGTGTCATATGCCTAGGCTTAGAGACGTATGTGAGACTTTGGTAGAGTTCGCTTTGCAAACGATGGAGAGATGTTAATTGTGATTTGCGGTATGAAGGTGCAATGTCTTTGCGTGTACAACATTTCAAGTGAATGAGTATGTCAGCTCTGAAAGCCTGAAGTGAATTTATGGTGATTTGATGTTTATAACCAATGATGAGATTGATCATGTGTGTCGTGGAATGACAATTCTGTGGGATGTTATCATCTTGGCGGTGAGAGTGTAGAGCAGAATCCTAAGTGGGGGAGTTTTTACTGACTCCCGAGGAAGCTCCGGTGGTGTTAGATAAAGTGAAGTGTAAGACTTCTTATGTAAGGTGTTCGTGTAGTACCAAAGTGCGTTATGAGACCAAGTGTGAAGTTTGAGATCACGAACATGAGAGAATGTATCTGTCGTAGCGGGTGCTCTCGTGATATAAACTTGGGTTGGTGCGAAACTTGGATAGTACTGTTGAGTGAGTACGAGTTCGGCATTGTGGTGAATACTGTATTTTCCCTGTCAGGAAATGTGATCGTGGAAATTGTCAGTGGATTATTCCACTTTATGGATGATTGTGAGGCGGGGTGTGCCGGTTCTGATTGTCTCACATAGAGACACATGAATGTTGTTTATTTGCGAGGGTGTTTTCCTTAGTGATGTGACCCGTTAGTTGCATTGAAATGTTGAGGCCACCCTTAATGGACGGTTGAGGCAAAAGGATTTACCGGGCATTGGTGGATACTTTTGTGGGTCGCGTGACCCACTGTGAATTGTTGTGATGAAAATTCGTTGTTGACGAGATTCTAGTACATGAATAGTTTCCATGCTAGTACTAGGAAGCCGTATTGTATGGATGTGTTGTAGGGTTTAGGGGAGAAACCCTGTGTCGAGTGTTGATGTTTTGTCTAGCTCGTGGTGTATTATTGTCGTCCTGGATTAATCCATAGACTGATGGTCGTGTGCGGATCGATCGATGGGAAAGTTTGTGTTCCCTAGAGTGATTATTTTGGTGATACTGAAGTTTCTTCATTGAAGGAATAACCCGGTTGCGGAGACGAGGGAAGTTGGTTCTTGAAGTAGAGAATCTACATGATTAACCGGTTGAGTGATACATTTATGGACCGTTGAAGTACGAAATTTAACACGACATCGATCCTTCTCGATTTGGATTAATGCAATACTTGGTTCATGGTGTAGCGGACCTAGTAGATCGCGTTGGGTGATATAGTTATGGATGTAGCTTGTTGAAAGTTGTAGCCGAGAGAAATTGAAGGGATAATGGTGTTTTTTGTATTTTCCTAAGTGGACATTTGGACGTTGTAACGACCCGGAAATTTCCGACCAAATTTAAACTCTAATCTCTATATGTTTCCGACATGATAAGCAAAAACCCTAATGTTGAGTCTAGAAAGTGTGAAATCTATATTCATGTAATCAATTTTCCTTTGACCGTGCCTAACGATTCACGAACAAGTGTGTGTAATTAAATATGTAATATATATATGTATATAAATGTATATGAATTTGATTTCTATATAATAGTTATATGTATATTATTTATAAATATTAATTATTAAATGTATGATATTATATGTTATATAACTAGCAAATATTACATAATTAATAAATTAAAAATATTGATATATCAAATTAAAAGCTAAGATAAATGTTAAGATTTAGAAATTATTGTTATCATTATTAGTATCATTATAAATTTAATTATTAAAAGTATTATTAACTTGATTACTAAAATTATATTTTCTCTTATTATTATGATATTAACATCATTAATATTATTATCTTCTCGATTATTATTATTATTATTATTATTATTATTATTATTATTAATTATTATTGTTATTATTGTTATTATTAGTTTTGTTATTTTTTTTACTAATACTATTAATAAATAAAGATAAATATTAAAACACAGATATATAGATATTTCCTGCTGACATATACGTTTTTTTTTTCAAATACATAAAACAAATATATAAATTGTATAAATAAATACGGGATTGTGCAGGTTTATATCAGGAAAGAAAAAAAAAGAAATCTGTTTACGTTTAAATAACTGTGAGAAATTTGTTTAGAATACTACGGATTAGGATGAGGTTAATTAAGCAAATCCAAATTTAGATCCTTTCACTTTCAACTTTTATAAATTTTAAACTTTCTCTATTTATGATTGAGTGTTTTGTCGGACCAATTCAATAACCGAACAAAATATAAATCGAATTTTACAGCTGTATTAGATCCACTTGTATTTTATATAATTCAACTCTACTGAAAATCAGGGAGAAAAACAGAAAATAGATAAACAACTCGGTTCATCCTCTGCTCGTGTCATCTTCTTAATCATAACTCGAAAACGAAACACGTTTAAAAATCCTTGAATGCAGAGATGTTAGGAAGGATCAAATAAAACTATCTCTAAGTTTTCGTGTCCCAATTCTTTGTAATGATGTTGAATTTCGAAGTTAAAATTTCAATTCAAAAGGTTAATATAATTGTTCATCACAAAATTAGAACTAATTTTGATGTTTCGAATTAAATAGATGATGCAGAAAGATTATACAAACAATTTGAAACCTTTTTCATTCAGGGATCGATATATAAAACGTCTTCAATTTTGAGTTTGATTATCGAGTTCATATACGAATGTATTTCCTGTACAGAGTTTTTTTTTTAAAATCACAGAATCTGTTTTAATTAATTCAAACGAGTTAAACGTTTTCTAAAATATTCTGTATCACCAATAATTCCTAACGCTCCTTATAAATCATGGCTATGGATTGGATTGAGATTGTGGGTCGATTGAATTCTATAAAGAAGAAGGAGCAACAATAGAAAACTTTATAAATAATTCGGTGTATATAAAAACAGAAAAACGGGGTTGGTTCAGTGGTCTTGGATGTTGTCGAGGTAGCAATTGGTCCTAAGTTCGAGTCTCGGAATGGACATATTCTTTTTAAAACTCGTTTCTGTTAAGGTAGCTCTTGTTTTGATTATAGTTTTATTTTTAGTATTATTATTATTAAAATTATTATTATTATTATTATTAAAATTATTATGAAAGTAATCAAAAATTATTATTATTGTTATTATTATAAATTTTAAAATTATTATCAATATTATTATTATCAATTGTATTTAAACATTGTTATCACAAGTATTTTTTTAGTATCATTATTATTATTATTTTTATCATTAATATTATTATTATTATCATTAAAAAAAAATGATGATTATTATTATTATTATTATTATTACTATTATCATTATTGATACTATTATTGTTATTATTATTATTATTATTAGGATTATTATTATTATTTTCATTATTAGTGTTATTTTTATATAACAAATTATTGATTTACAACATATATATATATATATATATATATATATATATATATATATATATATATATATATATATATATATATATATATATATATAACTATATGTACAAATATATATATATAAAGTAAATATATATAAACTTTAAAATAACAAATATATTATCAAATTAAATAAATAGTATATAAAATAGTTTGATGATTATTACATATTTGTTATATGTGTTAATATATATAAACACAAATGATATAGGTTCGTGAATCCGAGGCCAACCTTATACGTATTCAATGGTGTTATATGTATTTTTACTACAAAATACATTAGGTGAGTATATAGTCCCTTTTAAACTTTAAATATTTTGGGCTGAGAATACATGCGCTGTTTTTATAAATGATTTACGTTATGGACACAAGTGACTAAAATTACGTTCTACATGGGTTTGAATCAAAAATCCCCTAGCTTGGTAACTTTAACTATTGGTTTATGAACTGGTAGGCGCGAATCCTAAAGATAGATCTATCGGGTTTTACACCCCCACCCAGATGTTGTTCTAGTCACTACTAAACTAGAAGAACGGGTGTTTAGTACTTCGAGGTTAACGGAACGCACTTGATTCGGTGCACATATTATTATAACTCAGGGGTACACACTCTTGTTAAGGCTAGTTACCGGGTGCCCACTGCTTGGAATGCTTTTCATACACTTGCGAGTGTATTATGTTTATAAATATGAAATCTTGTGGTCCATAGTTATTACGCTGCTAGCATCAAACCTATATATCTCACCAACTTTATGTTGACTTTTTAAAGCATGTTCATTCTCAGGTACGAATTAAGTCTTCCGCTGTGCATTAGTTCATGTTAAGGACATTACTTGGGGTCGATCATCGCGATGGGACCAACTGTTAAAGATTCCGTCCGGGAGGATTAGTCGCGGACGTTTCAGTTGGTATCAGAGCGTTGGTCTTAGTGAACCAGGCCTTGCATTAGTGTGTCTGACTAGTAGTTGTTAGGATACAGTAGTGAGTCTGGACTTCGACCGTGTCTGCCTGTCAAAAAGTTTTGTTTATCATTCTAGTCGGAAATCATCTGCTTATCATCCCTAGGGAATTTCCTGCTTATCATTCATAAGTCTAGACACGTCTTACTGCATTTAGTGCATCGATAGTGTACAGACAAGATTCATATCTTAGCATATCTGTAGACTTGCCTGATATATGCTGTAAATTCCTCGGTAGTCTACGAAATACATATAGATATTATATATAGTTATAATATCATCCGATATCCGAAAATCATTTCACGTCGAAGATCTCTTCCATCCACCAAATTGCCCTTTTCAATCTGGAGCGCTTACTGGCGAACTTGTTCGAGAAACCATTTTCTCTCCCCTTCTTCCGAGTATTTCATCACAATTACATACTATCCCATATTTTGAATCTTATTCATTCGCTCGCTTCAACCGACAATCATCCCGTAGTACTAGAAGAAGTTAACGAACTACGCGCTCGAGTGACGACTTTGGAGAATCTGGTGCGAAGGTTACGAACACCAGCAGCAGCACCGGCAGCATAACCAGTACCGTCAATAACGTCAACATTGCAAGCTTCAGTACCAGCAGCATTATCGACATCAACGGCATCATCATCATCAATGCCAATAGTACCTTTATCACCTCAACCACAATCGTGTCATAAACCTCAACATCACAATCTGTACCTCGGATATCAACATCACATGTCTCGAAATTACCATCTGTACTTCGTGTATGATTTTCGTTCTACATATCGTTCTATATCGATTATCTTCGCCTTATGTATCGTTCAATCTCATTTACCTTCGTTCGACATGACAATTATGTAATCTCAAATGCTTTAGAGATTATGTAATCTAGCATTAACGATAAACCAAATGAGTTTAATATCTTATTGACTCATTAAATCTATGATTACATCTGAGGAAAATATATATGCAAGTATATTTTCATAAAGATTGTAATTAAAAATTCTTTCATACAAACTGTTAATGATGAAAATATTTTAACGGGTGGGTAGTACCCGAGGAATATTTATAATTCACATTAATAAGTTACACTGTACATTCTTCGAATCTGATTCAACGATCATTTACTATCCTACTTACAACTACCGATATACGTATCCGTTCACCACAGAATAACCATTTCTATTCAAATTATATATTTGGATTTTGACCTATCAGAATCCAACAAGTGGCATAACGAAGAAAACATTGGACAAAATAAAAAGGTGTTAGAAACAAACGAATTAATTAATTGGAATTGTGATAGGATTTCACTCTAACTGTTCCGGCTAACTGTTCCCAGCTAACTGATTAACATTTAATTTATCGCAATTTACATTCTCGCAATTTTATTTATCGTCATTTAATTTCTGTTATTTACTTTTACGCACTTTAAATAACGGGACACGTATGCAAGGTTTCGACTTATCATATCGACCCATCTATATATATATTTCGGAACAACCGTAGACACTCTATATGTGAAGGTGGGAGTTGGCTATACGGGGTCGGGGTTGATTCCAAAATATATATATACTTTGAGTTGTGATCGACACCGAGACCGGTACACGGGTCACGATACGTATTATTTAATTCGAATATTATATATTAAATTATATATGAATTATTGAACCATCGGACTATAGGACTGCTAACTTTGGACAATTAAAATGAATTAAATTAAAATATTGATTATAACATATGAAACTAAATAATTCTTCAAGTTTGCCACTTGATTTCATCTTAAACCTCATTTGTATCTCGACAATTACAATCCGTGTTCAAATCTTTCATGATTCTTGGAAACCCCTCAATCGAGAGGATGAACCAACCGCGTTTCATCTACGGAAGAAAAGACTTATGCTCCTGTAAGACTCTCGGAGACTGAGTCAACGTTTAACACGCAGCAGTGTTAATTTCTTTAGTGTTATTATTACCCAAAATAACTTTGCAATCCCTTTTCAAATAGGCCAATTTTGTCACAGCTCCAGCAAGTTAACCTCGACTTCTCAGGAAGGTTAGTTTCGATATATACACACGTTATTCTTTCGCTGTCGTTACCGGAGAATCTTTTATATTCCATCATCAGCGTTTAATCATCTAAAAACACAATTCGCCCGAAAACACCTCGGATTGATAACCGACGATTCAGATATGGCTGCATTGAATGCAGAGGAAACAGTAAAATTGTAGATGGCCTAAATGGCCAAAATTTTGATGATAAAGAAGGGAGTGTTAGGAACGCTCGATAGAAAATTTGGTACTGAAAAATGGATTGAGCTAACCGTGAAGGAAACAAAGAACAAATACAAGGACTGAACCTGCCCTCAAAGAATCCAAATGATTCAGTACCTGCTGAAACCGTTAGTAAGAACCCTACCCCTTATTCTAAACCTTCTCAAATGATATTCTTCATCATCATCTTATCGTAGATATTATAAGATATCTTCAAATTTTCCGTTATACATATTCTCCATATTTCTGGAGATATTTTCACAACTATTCTTATCTGAGATCATTTATCCCTTCGTAAAATCTGCGTTACAAAGAAACTGTGTTAGTTTCTAAATTCTGAAACCTTCAAGTTTAAAATAGGAATGTTCTGAAGCAGTGTTGAGAATTGATGCATGAATTATTATAATATAATGAAACTTGATCAACTTCATTATATTACAGTAAGTCATGTTAAGTTCCTAATGGAATGTGATGATTCACAGTACCGTCATCATGTGCCATGTTACACGGCTCTTACATCTATCTAATCCTCAAACGTATTAGGAACATATCGTCTTGATAGTTCGATCTTTTCCAGGATATTCTGGTAATTGGATAAATCAAAATCGTGCCATTACCATTTCTTTCTAAGAGCATTATCTATGTTCATACCTACGAATTTCGGATCATTAACCGCTCGACTTGAGGACGGTAAGAAGAAACGAAGGGACAATGTCCCGAAATAGAAATTGGAGTATAAATCGTAGCAATAGAAGAGAGTATTAACTGTGGATGACAATGATTATAGAAGACAGAAGCAGGAACATCGAAATATAAGGAAAGATATCAAACTCAACAACTACTCAGAAATTACAAACCGTGTATATCAATACGTATTGCAACGTAAAGACACGGGAGAATTAGAAACAATATAATACCAAGAAAATCATAAAAGTAAATAGATTCTTCTGGCGGCAGATGAAAGAGAAGAATGAAAGATATGAAAGTTAGAAGTATAATAAGAATCAGGATTGGATGAAGCATATTAAGGTATGAATTAGAGGAGGAAAAGTAGGAGATGTGGGATATGGAAATAAGAAAATGAAGGGGTAGTTTTATAGTAAAATATCCGACAAAGAAATAAAAATCGATTTGCTGCATTAACTCAAAGAAGATCTTGATCGCCGAAGAACCAAATCTTATTACGTAAGATTTTCTTTAGATCCCTTAAATTCCGGAAATTTATCATAACCACGTCATCGGTTAAAACAATTCCATATTCACTCATTTCATTCCTTTGTGACAGCTTCACTCGTGTGCATCACATGATCGAATCGCTTTATTTGTATCTTCCAATAATGATAAAACTCTATTATTACCTCATATTCGTCATGAAAACATTTCTATTGTTATTTATGACAACCTCTACCAAATTTCGGGGACGAAATTTCTTTAACAGGTGGGTACTGTAACGACCCGGAAATTTCCGACCAAATTTAAACTCTAATCTCTATATGTTTCCGACATGATAAGCAAAAACCCTAATGTTGAGTCTAGAAAGTGTGAAATCTATATTCATGTAATCAATTTTCCTTTGACCGTGCCTAACGATTCACGAACAAGTGTGTGTAATTAAATATGTAATATATATATATGTATATAAATGTATATGAATTTGATTTCTATATAATAGTTATATGTATATTATTTATAAATATTAATTATTAAATGTATGATATTATATGTTATATAACTAGCAAATATTACATAATTAATAAATTAAAAATATTGATATATCAAATTAAAAGCTAAGATAAATGTTAAGATTTAGAAATTATTGTTATCATTATTAGTATCATTATAAATTTAATTATTAAAAGTATTATTAACTTGATTACTAAAATTATCTTTTCTCTTATTATTATGATATTAACATCATTAATATTATTATCTTCTCGATTATTATTATTATTATTATTATTATTATTATTATTATTATTATTATTATTATTATTATTATTATTATTATTATTATTAATTATTAAAATTATTATTGTTATTATTGTTATTATTAGTTTTGTTATTTTTTTTTACTAATACTATTAATAAATAAAGATAAATATTAAAACACAGATATATAGATATTTCCTGCTGACATATACGTTTTTTTTTTCAAATACATAAAACAAATATATAAATTGTATAAATAAATACGGGATTGTGCAGGTTTATATCAGGAAAGAAAAAAAAAAAGAAATCTGTTTACGTTTAAATAACTGTGAGGAATTTGTTTAGAATACTACGGATTAGGATGAGGTTAATTAAGCAAATCCAAATTTAGATCCTTTCACTTTCAACTTTTATAAATTTTAAACTTTCACTATTTATGATTGAGTGTTTTGTCGGACCAATTCAATAACCGAACAAAATATAAATCGAATTTTACAGCTGTATTAGATCCACTTGTATTTTATATAATTCAACTCTACTGAAAATCAGGGAGAAAAACAGAAAATAGATAAACAACTCGGTTCATCCTCTGCTCGTGTCATCTTCTTAATCATAACTCGAAAACGAAACACGTTTAAAAATCCTTGAATGCAGAGATGTTAGGAAGGATCAAATAAAACTATCTCTAAGTTTTCGTGTCCCAATTCTTTGTAATGATGTTGAATTTCGAAGTTAAAATTTCAATTCAAAAGGTTAATATAATTGTTCATCACAAAATTAGAACTAATTTTGATGTTTCGAATTAAATAGATGATGCAGAAAGATTATACAAACAATTTGAAACCTTTTTCATTCAGGGATCGATATATAAAACGTCTTAAATTTTGAGTTTGATTATCGAGTTCATATACGAATGTATTTCCTTTACAGAGTTTTTTTTTTAAATCACAGAATCTGTTTTAATTAATTCAAACGAGTTAAACGTTTTCTAAAATATTCTGTATCACCAATAATTCCTAACGCTCCTTATAAATCATGGCTATGGATTGGATTGAGATTGTGGGTCGATTGAATTCTATAAAGAAGAAGGAGCAACAATAGAAAACTTTATAAATAATTCGGTGTATATAAAAACAGAAAAACGGGGTTGGTTCAGTGGTCTTGGATGTTGTCGAGGTAGCAATTGGTCCTAAGTTCGAGTCTCGGAATGGACATATTCTTTTTAAAACTCGTTTCTGTTAAGGTAGCTCTTGTTTTGATTATAGTTTTATTTTTAGTATTATTATTATTAAAATTATTATTATTATTATTATTAAAATTATTATGAAAGTAATCAAAAATTATTATTATTGTTATTATTATAAATTTTAAAATTATTATCAATATTATTATTATCAATTGTATTTAAACATTGTTATCACAAGTATTTTTTTAGTATCATTATTATTATTATTATTTTTATCATTAATATTATTATTATTATCATTAAAAAAAATGATGATGATGATGATTATTATTATTATTATTATTATTATTATTATTACTATTATCATTATTGATACTATTATTGTTATTATTATTATTATTATTAGGATTATTATTATTATTTTCATTATTAGTGTTATTTTTATATAACAAATTATTGATTTACAACATATATATATATATATATATATATATATATATTAATATAACTATATGTACAAATATATATATATAAAGTAAATATATATAAACTTTAAAATAACAAATATATTATCAAATTAAATAAATAGTATATAAAATAGTTTGATGATTATTACATATTTGTTATATGTGTTAATATATATAAACACAAATGATATAGGTTCGTGAATCCGAGGCCAACCTTATACGTATTCAATGGTGTTATATGTATTTTTACTACAAAATACATTAGGTGAGTATATAGTCCCTTTTAAACTTTAAATATTTTGGGCTGAGAATACATGCGCTGTTTTTATAAATGATTTACGTTATGGACACAAGTGACTAAAATTACGTTCTACATGGGTTTGAATCAAAAATCCCCTAGCTTGGTAACTTTATTGGTTTATGAACTGGTAGTCGCGAATCCTAAAGATAGATCTATCGGGTTTTACACCCCCACCCAGATGTTGTTCTAGTCACTACTAAACTAGAAGAACGGGTGTTTAGTACTTAGAGGTTAACGGAACGCACTTGATTCGGTGCACATATTATTATAACTCAGGGGTACACACTCTTGTTAAGGCTAGTTACCAGGTGCCCACTGCTTGGAATGCTTTTCATACACTTGCGAGTGTATTATGTTTATAAATATGAAATCTTGTGGTCCATAGTTATTACGCTGCTAGCATCAAACCTATATATCTCACCAACTTTATGTTGACTTTTTAAAGCATGTTCATTCTCAGGTACGAATTAAGTCTTCCGCTGTGCATTAGTTCATGTTAAGGACATTACTTGGAGTCGATCATCGCGATGGGACCAACTGTTAAAGATTCCGTCCGGGAGGATTAGTCGCGTACGTTTCAGACGTTGAGTGTATGAGATACCGTTTGTTGCGGTAATGCACGCTAGTGATTATTAGCGTGTAGGAAAATATTCGAGTTAATGGAAATCGTTGTGGACATCAACTTTGGAGGTATGTTGGAGGACCATTGGGTGTGAGTCCGGTTTGTTAAGTGACGGAGATCACGGGGACGTGATCCATTATAAGTGGGGGAGAGTTGTAACACCCTGAATTTTATACATCAGAAGTGTCGGTAAAAGTGAGCATCAGAAAGTGTCAGTAAAAGTGTGCATCAGAAAGTGTCACTGAAAGTCACCTAACACTTATGCATTTTCAAAATTTACATCAGAATCAGAATCTTTCAACCTCAGTCCCTGAACTTTTAAATGGAAGCTGAGAATGCAGTTATCGCGTTTGGAGCATACTTGTCGCGTTTTGATACGTCGCGGAACGCGACAAACATGGTCAAAACGCGACATCCTTAAAAACCTTGTCCTGGTGAATTTGTCTCGACTTGGTCAGGTGTATCGCGTTTGGGGTGTCGCGAAATGCGACAGAAGTGCTGAATGACCATTTTTGTAACAACCCAACTTTTTCCGTTTGCTATCGTTAATTGTCCGTTAAGTATTTAACGGTGATTGCTTAGATTTGTGTATTTAATAGAATTAAATACATACTTATTAGAGGAATGTTTGAATTAATATGTTATATTAATTTACGAACTTATTTCGGTTAGCGAAATAACTAGAAACGTTACGATTAAGTTTATCGTCTAGAAAGCTTTTCAGTTTACGGAACTCAGAAAAACGACACAATAATTATTTTCGATAATTATTGACTTTAAGAAAATTATTTTTAATTTATTATTTATTTAACGAATTAAACTCGGTGATTGCATTTCAACGACTAGTTAATGTTCCGGAGACCCGGTACGATTAACGGCAATGAAACGGACCATGCGCTTATGAGTAATTTAGCAAAACCGAGCCCAGAATACCCCTAGGTGGGCCATTCGGCCGACCACCCCCCTTAGCCCCTTAGAAATTGTGACTTGGGCTCCTAGTGTGCTTGTGGACTTGTAATTAGGCCCTAATCCAACATTTAAATAGCAAGGAAATCCCACAAACCCTCATTCTTGTTTTTTTTGGTCGATTTTGCTTCCTCCCTTCCCTCTTGTGACCGTCGACACCCATCACCACCATAACTCCATCATCAACTCAAAATTAGATAAAGTTTTGTGCATCAAAGTTGCTCGTTACATCGTTCTACAGCTAGTATTGTGCATTGATTGTGCTAGAAAGGTATAATTGTAAACCCTAATCTCTATAAATCAGTTTTTTGATCAATTACATAGTGTATTAGTGTCTAGTGCTCAATTAATGATGTCTAGTGTTGTAAATTGTTGATTGATTGCGTAATTAACGTTGTTTGATTGAAAAACGAATTTTTTTATTGATGATCTGATTAAATTAATATGATATCTGACTTTGTAATATGCTTAATTAGAAAGATATCAAAAAGTTATTAATTTTAGACTCCGATTTTGCGTGATTTCGTTATCGTATGCTCAAGATATGTGTAATCGAAGTTTACGTTAGGGTTTGCATGAAATCCGAATTTTCTGAGTTACATGCTATGTGTTTCAGCTTGTATAAAGTGTACTAATGTATTCCTTGTGAAAATTTATGCAATTTGGACTAAAGATTTGCGTCGAAAGGTTATGTAATGCTTCCGTTATGATAAAACGAATATTTGATTTGTAAAGTATGCTGAATCAGTTTTTAAGTTCAAGTAAAAATTGTTAGAATGAACTAGGAATTGATTTAGACTTTGATCTACTGGAATATGCTATTTTATATGTTACTTGACATGTTTCATTTATATGCGAACTTGCGAGAACATGATTTTCCATGAGATAAATGCTCGTCTAAATGATATGTCCTATTGATGGTCAAAAACTGATGAGTCTGTAATGTTTTGAAAATCTGTACGAATTGGCTAAAGCAATGCTTCTGATTATTTTATCACGTAAATTTTGAGATGTCTTGAGATAATACCAATTTGCCGTTCATGAAAATCTATTTTCTATATTTTTTGAAAAATGTTTAAAAACTGACGCGCGAGCAGAAATTTCTGTAATGAACTCAGACTTGATCCCTTCTGACTTCTGACTTTTAATTATCGTATGAGGCTTTGGCTGGACTTTTTGGAATTTATTTTAAGTCTAGTTATGATCTGGAGTTGGTCATAATTTTATGAATTATGTGCTATGTGCTATGAGTGTATTTCTTTACGACGTATGATTTTCGAAGGATTACTCTAAGGTACGGAAAATGCAATTTGCTAAACTGCGAGCGTTAACATGTTATACGACCTATGTTTGACTTATTGACCATGTTTGCAAGACCTACTGAGATGTTTGACTTTAGTTGACCACTTTGATCGAGTTGACTTTTGGTTTGACTTTGATTGACTTTTGTTGACTTGCTTGGATTAGTTGACTTTTACTTATTCGTTGAGTCAGTCTGAGCACCAGGACTTTGCGTATACTATGGGTTGAAAAAGTTTAACCTATTAGTGTATACTTAAGATGATTTACTTGATTAGGTTGCGTTGTTCAGTCGAGAGTTTCGACAACAGTACGATTTGCTAAGATCTTTACGAGTGCTTTTGCTAAGGTGAGTCTACAGTCCCTACTACGTTTTTATAGGGATGAGATGCATGCTTTTTACAAATGTTTTACGTGTTTGGCACAAGTAACTTACTAAGAATATACATATGAGTTCAGATCAAAAATCCCTTAGCTTGATTATATTAATTACTTTGTAAGCTCGACTTATAGGGATGGTACCGTTAGGTTTGACAAACCTCACCGCAACGTTAAACAGGTGCTTATGTAGTTGTATCATGTACACTTGATCGGTGTATCACTAGTATAGGGTAAACTAGTGTGCTCGGCTTACACAAAGGTTAAAGCTTTATAATCAAGTGCTCATGATAATGTATACTTTTCCAATGATGTTTTCTAAGAAAATCTTGTGGCCTTACTTAAGAAATGATTTACTAAACCTGTAGATTCACTCAATGTTTTTCGTTGACGTTTTGCATGTTTCATCTTAGGTACATAGAGCTAGTGCTTCTGCTTTATTTGAAGTTATATGCTGTTTGCTGCTAGAACTGGACGGCGTCCAGCATGTTTATCATTTTCATTTCAAGAACATATATTCGCATTTAAACTGTTTTCTTTTAAGATGTTTGGGTTCATATACATTAGTCATTAACGTCAAATGTTTCCAGTTACATTATCTTTAATAAATGACTTTGTTTTAATGATTAATGCTAATACTTTTCGGAAACATCTCATATAGAGGGCGTGACCGCTAAACTGTGGGACCAGGATTTAATATTCCGTTAGTGGATTCTAACGGGGTATTACATTTGGTATCAGAGCAGATCGGTTACCTAGGACTAGGCTGCATTAGAGAGTCGAACGTTAGGACAACTAGTGTAGTGACCCGAACTTTTCCATGTTTATATATATTAAATGAAATTGTTATTTACATGATTAAGTGTTTCCAATATGTTAAGCAATCAAACTTGTTAAGACTTGATTAATTTAAATAGGTTTCATATAGACAATTGACCACCCAAGTTGACCGGTGATTCACGAACGCTAAAACTTGTAAAAACTATATGATGACATATATATGATTATATATATAGTTAACATGATATTATGATAAGTACGTATCTCATTAGGTATTTTAACAATGAGTTATATACATAAAAATGAGACTATTGAATTTAAGAAACTCGAAAACGTTATATATAACGATTATCGTTATATCAACGTCTTACTAAGTACATATAAATCATATTAAGATATTGATACACTTGGTTAATTATGTTAAATGATAAGTAAATATATCATTAAGTGTATTAACAATGAACTACATATGTAAAAATAAGACTACTAACTTAATGATTTCAAAACGAGACATATATGTAACGATTATCGTTGTAACGACATTTAACTGTATATATATCATACTAAGATATATTATATATCATAATATCATGATAATGTAACAATTTAACATATCTTTAGATATAATAAACATTGGGTTAACAACATTTAACATGATCGTTAACTTAAAGGTTTTAAATCAACATTTACATGTAACGACTAACGATGACTTAACGACTCAGTTAAAATGTATATACATGTAGTGTTTTAATATGTATTCATACACTTTTGAAAGACTTCAAGACACTTATCAAAATACTTCTACTTAACAAAAATGCTTACAATTACATCCTCGTTCAGTTTCATCAACAATTCTACTCGTATGCACCCGTATTCGTACTCGTACAATACACAGCTTTTAGATGTATGTACTATTGGTATATACACTCCAATGATTAGCTCTTAGCAGCCCATGTGAGTCATATAACACATGTGAGAACTATCATTTGGCAAATAGCATGAAATATCTCATAAAATTACAAAAATATTAGTAATCATTCATGACTTATTTACATGTAAACAAAATTACACATCCTTTATATCTAATCCATATACCAACGACCAAAAACACCTACAAACACTTTCATTCTTCAATTTTTTCATCTAATTGATCTCTCTCAAGTTCTATCTTCAAGTTCTAAGTGTTCTTCATAAATTCTATAAGTTCTAATTTCATAAAATCAAGAATACTTCCAAGTTTGCTATCTTACTTCCAATCTTGTAAAGTGATCATCCAATCTCAAGAAATCTTTCTTATTTACAGTAATATATCTTTCTAATACAAGGTAATACTCATATTCAAACTTTGATTCAATTTCTATAACTATAACAATCTTATTTCGAGTGGAAATCTTACTTGAACTTGTTTTCGTGTCATGATTCTGCTTCAAGAACTTTCAAGCCATCCAAGGATTCTTTGAAGCTAGATCCATTTGTCTCTTTTCCCGTAGGTTTATCCACAAAACTTGAGGTAGTAATGATGTTCATAACATCATTCGATTCATACATATAAAGCTATCTTATTCGAAGGTTTGAACTTGAAATCACTAGAACATAGTTTAGTTAATTCTAAACTTGTTCGCAAACAAAAGATAATCCTTCTAACATGACTTTTAAAATTAACTAAACACATGCCCTATATCTATATGATATGCTAACTTAATGATATAAAACCCGGAAACACAAAAAACACCGTAAAACCGGACACACACCGTCGTAGTAACACCGCGGGCTGTTTTGGGTTTGATAATTAAAAACTATGATAAACTTTGATTTAAAAGTTGTTCTTTTGGGAAAATGATTTTTCTTATGAACATGAAACTATATCCAAAAATCATGATTAAACTCAAAGTTGAAGTATATTTTTCAAAATTGTCATCAAGACGTCGTTCTTTCGACTAAAATGACCACCTCTTACAAAAACGACTTGTAAATTATATTTCCGACTATAAACCTATACTTTTTCTGTTTAGATTCATAAAA
The DNA here is from genome assembly GCF_046630445.1 of Rutidosis leptorrhynchoides. Taxonomy (NCBI): domain Eukaryota; kingdom Viridiplantae; phylum Streptophyta; class Magnoliopsida; order Asterales; family Asteraceae; genus Rutidosis; species Rutidosis leptorrhynchoides. The sequence goes on from NC_092334.1 coordinate 224,946,970, forward strand.
TAGAGTTCAATATGAAATCATAGCAATTTGATTCACTCAAAACGGATTTAAAACGAAGAAGTTATGGGTAAAACAAGATTGGATATTTTTTGATTGTTGTAGCTACGGGAAATATTGTAAAAATTCTATACAAATCATATCCTAGCTAACTTATATTGTATTATACATGTATTCTAATATATTATGTAATCTTGGGATAACATAGACACGTATGCAAATGTTTTGACATATCATATCGACCCATGTATATATATTATTTGGAACAACCATAGACACTCTATATGCAATAATGTTGGAGTTAGCTATACAGGATTGAGGTTGATTCCAAAAAATATATATACTTTGAGTTGTGATCTAGCCTGAGACGTGTATACACTGGGTCGTGAATTGATTCAAGATAATATATATCGATTTATTTCTGTACATCTAATTGTGGACAACTAGTTGTAGGTTACTAACGAGGACAACTGACTTAATAAACTTAAAACATTAAAATGTATTAAAAATGTTGTAAATATATTTTGAACATACTTTGATATATGTGTACATATTTGTTATAGGTTCGTGAATCGACCAGTGGCCAAGTCTTACTTCCCGAATCCTAATATTTTGGGATGAGAATACATGCAGTTTTATAAATGTTTTATGAAATAGACACAAGTAAATGAAACTACATTATTTGGGTGAATGATCGAAGCCGAATATGCCCCTTTTGCTTGGTAACCTAAGAATTAGTAAACCGATCTACTAATTGACACGAATCCTAAAGATAGATCTATTGGGCCTAACGAACCCCATCCAAAGTACCGGATGCTTTAGTACTTCGATCTTGTTTTTATCATGTCCGAAGGATTTCCCGGAATGATAGGGGATATTCTTATATGCATCTTGTTAATGTCGGTTACCAGGTGTTCACCATATGAATGATTTTTATCTCTATGTATGGGATGTATATTGAAATATGAAATCTTGTGGTCTATTATTATGATTTGATAATATATAGGTTAAACCTATAACTCACCAACATTTTTGTTGACATTTTAAGCATGTTTATTCTCAGGTGATTATTAAGAGCTTCCGATGTTACATACTAAAATAAGGACAAGATTTGGAGTCCATGCTTGTATGATATTATGTAAAAACTGCATTCAAGAAACTTATTTTTGATGTAATATATTCTTATTGTAAACCATTAAGTAATGGTCGTGTGTAAACGGTATATTTTAGATTATCATTATTTGATAATCTACGTAATGCTTTTTAAACCTTTATAGATAAAATAAAGGTTATGGTTGTTTTAAATATGAATGCAGTCTTTGAAAAACGTCTCATATAGAGGTCAAAACCTCGCGACGAAATCAATTAATATGGAACGTTTATAATCAATATGAACGGGACATTTCAGTTGGTATCTGAGCGTTGTTCTTAGAGAACCAGAAAATTGCATTAGTGTGTCTTACCGAGTTTGTTAGGATGCATTAGTGAGTCTAGACTTTGACCGTGTTTTTCTTCAAAAACGATTGCTTAACATTTTTTGTTGGAAACTATATATTATTAACATGTAAATATTATGTGATATATTAATCTCTTAACGTGTTTGATATTGTGTGATAGATGTCTACCTCTAGTACAAATCCCATTGATTCACCTAATAATAATGAAGAGTCGAATATATTTTGGGAAGATTCACAAATTCCTGAAGAGGAACCGGAAGAGGAGGAACCGGAACAGGAGGAACCGGAAGAAGAGGAACCAGAAGAGGAGGAATCAGAAGAGGAGGAACCAGAAGAAGAGGTTCCGGAGGAAGAAATATTGATACCTATAGTAAATCAAATAAATAAAAGAAAATCCTCAACCAACGGACCAAAGTTAATAATGGTCAATGGTGTTTCCACCAAAGAAGCAAAATATTGAGAAGATTACCAATTTTTCGATGAATCGGATCCCGATGAGGATTCCGATGATGTTATAGAAATTACCTCGACCCAATTTAATAAAGCGAAAGAAAATATTAAGGGAAAAGGTATAAAAATAGAGAAACCCGATTCTAACCCCGATGAACTTTATATGTATCGACAACATCCGTATTTCCTAAAATGTAACAATGACCCGGGAACCTCTAAACCACCAGGTTTCTCTAAACCATTGTGGAAAACGACGGCTCGTATTAGAGGAACACCATATATTCCTAGAAAATTAGGAAAACGAACCAAGTCCGAAGAAGAAGAAACCAGCGATTCAGATTAGAGGGTTGTAATCATGTTGTATATTATATGTATTGTAGTGTGCTTGTACTTTTATGTTCTATGTAAAAAAATTGCTTGTATTGTTTGTTATTTATCTTTTACGAATCTAATCCTTGTCTATTTTACAGTATAAAAACAAAATGGACGTTAAGGGTAGACAATCGAATATTTTAGAAGACCTACCAGATGATATGATTGAGGAAATCTTGTCTAGAGTCGGTCAGAATTCATCAGCACATTTAGTTATGGCGAAATTAACTTGTCAAACATTTGAAAGACTTTCCAGAAATGCCTTAGTTTATAAAATGCTTTCCTTTGATAGGTGGGGTATATAACATTGGGGAGACCGTAAGTTATGCCGTGTTTTCTTTAAAGCATTAAATGCGGGGAATACAAATGCAATTTTACGCTACGGGTTAAGAACCTATTTTGACTCAACATATCCCAACATAGGATTTCGTGAATTAGAAAGAGCTTCTAACATGCACCATAAAGAAGCATGTTATGCTTACGGATTAGTGATGTTCGCTTCTTACCGAAGTGAGAAAAAGAACATCGGACTGCAGCTTTTAAATAAGACCTTCCCACAAGTGACGGATTCAGTAGTTAGGGTGAGAAACAAGGTTTTTAGATTATTACGGGGCTGTTGGACATTACAAAACCCTCATCCTTTTGACAACATTACAACATGCTGCATAGCCAATGGTCATAACGGTTGTTTTCTACAAGACCAAGGATGGGAAGTCGTCTTAGTAAAACCAGAATGCATGACTTGTTTCTGGACTTATGAATTACGTGTCTTTATTTCCTTTGCTGAACAACTTGCGTATTAACTAGGTTTATCTTCAAAACTGTCCTGTATCAAAGTGTACTATATTTCATGTTATATGTAATATAGCGAAGTTGTAAGTTTGAAGAATATTTGTATGTGATATATTATTATAATTAGTTTTTCATATGGAATTGTAGTAGTTGAATTGTATATTAGCTACTAAGTATGAACTTAACGGGTAGGTAGTACCTGAATTTAAACTTATAAAGCGCTAATATGAAGAAAAAGCTTTTATAAATGAGTTCATATTATGCAACGAAATACTATTGACTACTCTTAATATTCTGTATGATTAACTCGATTCAATTGGCTATTTTGAAGGAAATGGCACCAACTACTCGACACACCATGAATATGAGCGAAGAGGAATTTCGTACCTTTCTTACTGCAAACATAGCCGTAGTACAGGCTGCGCTACATACCAACAATAACTCTGAATCTAGCAATGTAGCTAACGGCGCGAGAAATCATGTAGGATGCTCCTACTAAGAATTCACTGCCTGCAAACCTTTAGAATTTGATGGAACCGAAAGACCAATTGGATTGAAACGGTGGACCGAGAAAGTCGAAACGGTGTTTGCCATAAGTAAGTGTACTGAAGAGGACAAAGTTAAGTACGCTACGCATACCTTCACAGGTACTGCGTTAACGTGGTGGAACACCTATCTTGAACAGGTGGGACAAAATGCTGCTTACGCACTACTGATGCGAAGCGAGGTGTATATAAAATAGTTATTATTTTACTAGGAAAAACTATTAAATACGATACAATTTTACACAAGATATTTATTTATTTATAGAATGGATATACTTAAACCTTGCTACAACACTTATAGGCAGTGTACCTAATCGTACAGTAGTGTAGTTTTTAGTAAGTCCGGTTCGTTCCACAGGGAAATCTTTAAACAAAGCTCAACGCTATATTAGTTTACTTTTATAAAAATACAAATATATATATAGGTAATATTATTATTATAAAGGGGGGTTTTTACCGTTTAATGACCGGTTTGTCGATTTTAAAACTTTAGTCGCAGTTAAAACCTAATGTAAAATATAAAATAAACACAAGACTTTAAATTAAAACGTAAAGTAAATAACGATAATGAAATTGCGAATAATAAAAAATGCGATAAAATTAAATTGCGATAATTAAAAGTACGATAATTAAAAGTGCGATTAAATAACAATAAAAGTGCGATAATTAGAAGTGCAATTAAATATAAAATAAAGGAAATAAAATATGAAATAAAAGAATTATGCTTATTTAAACTTCCGTAATCATGATGTGTGACGTGTTGATTTTAGTTTTATGCCCATGGGTTAATTGTCCTTTGTCCTGGATTATTCAATATGTCCGTCTGGTTTTTGTCCATAACAGTCCATCAGTCATAAATATAAATTGCAAGTGTCCTTGTCAAATTATTATTATACCCGAAGATAAATATTCCAACTAATTGGGGATTCGAATTGTAACAAGGTTTTAATACTTTGTTTAATGAATACACCAGGTTATCGACTGCGTGTAAACCAAGGTTTTACTACTTTGTTATCAATTACACCAATTACCCTTGAATGTAATTTCACCCCTGTTTTAATTATTCTAGTGGCTATTAATCCATTCCCGTGTCCGGTTAAATGAACGATTATTCGTACAAATAAATACCCTGCCCATCGTGTCCGATCGAGTGTATATGGTAATTTATAGGGACGCCCAATTGTAAATCTTTATATTAACATTAACAAACTTTCATTTAGTTAAACAAATATAAAGCCCATTAATAGCCCATAGTCTAGTTTCCACAAGTGTCGTTCTTTTGTCCAAACCCCAATTATGGTACAAAGCCCAATTACCCAATTTTAGTAATTAGCCCAACATCATGATTACTTCGTTTTAAATAAACATAATAATAACTTAGCTACGAGACATTAATATAGAAAGGTTGAACATAACTTACAATGATTAAAAATAGCGTAGCGTTACACGGACAGAATTTCGACTTACACCCTTACAACATTCGCTAACATACCCTTATTATTAGAATTATAATTAAAATTAAAATATAAATTATAAATATAAATATATTTACGTATGAAGAGGAAGAGAAAAAGATGTGTTTTTTGATCAGAATTCGGGTTGCTTTATAGCCAGGGTTGAAAATTGGGGCTCCGCGACTCGCGGCAAAATGCCCATCAAACTCCGCGAGTAGCGGAGAGATATTTACAGCTCACACCCTTGGAGTTTCCTGCTGCCGACGGTTTTTATTATATATATATAATATATATATAATTAATATAATTAATTATATATTATATTATATTTATATACATAGTTAACTTGTAATTTTTAGTCCGTTGCGTCGAGCGTTAAGAGTTGACTCTGGTCCCGGTTCCGGATTTTCGAACGTCCTCGCGTACAATTTAATATCTTGTACTTTGCGTTTTGAATCTTGTACTCTTGTGATTTCGAGACGTTTCTTATCAATAATTGGAACCTTTTTGATTGTCTTTTGTACTTTTGAGCTTTTTGGTCGTTTGCGTCTTCAATTCGTCGAATCTGTCTTTTGTCTTCACCTTTTATTATTTAAACGAATATCACTTGTAAATAGAACAATTGCAACTAAAAGCTTGTCTTTCTTGAGGAATAATGCTATGAAATATATGTTCGTTTTTAGCATTATCAAATATTCCCACACTTGAGCGTTGCTTGTCCTCAAGCAATATTGTCTTGAAATACTAGAATCACTTCTTTATTCTTCACACTTTGTACATCAGTGATTTCTATATGGCGGTATAAACAATGGTAGTAACGATATGGTTTACAGTCCCACATGACTATAAAAATTTAGATCCATTAAGGAAATTGGATCTTTATGAAAACATTTGATCTTTTGAAAATTAAATCTAGTTTTTACCCTAGATAAGTTTTCCGGTATAACCCTTTACCGGTGTTTGCAAAATATTTTTGTGGGTTTGGTGGGTTTCAGATTTGAAAATTTTAGCTCAAAACTTGCGGTTTTGTGTCACCCACTTGCTAACCTTGTATTTGGAAAGCAACACGTCCAGTTTACTTGTCCCGTATATTACCTTTCGGTAAACTACCGTCCGGTTGTAAAGGAAAGCGTTGAACAAGCAACTGTTAAGGCAATGTCCCGTGACATGCTTTTGATTATGGTCTATAACGTGTCGGACGCAATTACTATCCTTGGTAGGAGCAATAGTAAAGCTCACCCTTATAATTTTTCGGTCTGGCACAAGGTCCTGTCTTTGACCATGCTATGCAACCACCGTTCTTACGGTTGACACCCGATTTAGTTCAGGTGACCTAGTGAATTTCAGGTGAATTCCTAGGATTTTACGTTCAATGGTAATGAACGCATTGAAAATTGGGTTTTCAGAAAACAAATCGGTTTGTATTTTTGATCAAAATATTTTCTCGTTCAAGCTCGAGTTTAGATATCATCGAATTCCATGAGTTTGTAATTCTCAATCTTTAAGGTCAATCTCTAGGATTGAATAATATCAGTCTTAAAAGCTGATTTTTAATCTTTAAGGAGATTATCCTTTCTGGGGATCTGATTCATTAGTCTTATCCAGCTAATTTGCACGGTGCCCCCCCATTGTACGAGATAAATCCTTCTCATGGTTAGGATAAATCTGACCACTTGGCGACCCTGTTTTATGCTGAGGTCCGTGGATTTCCTGCTGATTTTAGTGATGACTTTTCTAGATTTTTCGTCAACCTACAGCTGGTCTGGACGACAACTTCATGACCTAAATCAAGAAGCGCGTTTCTTTTTCGGAAGACTTTACTTCCTTTTAATGATGGAATTGATTCATCGTGTAGATCCATCTCTTCTTTTCTTTCATCGGGTAAAACAGTTTAGTTTAGTCCAAAGCAAAAGTATTTTCAGTTATTTGTTACAAATATATGTGACATATGTTTAAAATAACTTGGTAAATTTTCCCACACTTGGCTTTTATTTTCCTTTTTATCGTCCTCTATTCCATTTTAAATGAATTTTAACATTTTAGTTTGTTTCTCAATTTATGTCCTTTCCGAGGTAACAATAATTTCGGTGTTAAAACCTAGTTTTATCGTTCATAAATATGTATAAACATGATTTGAATTCATTTAATTGAAAATTTTTTTAAAATTTTACTAGAATTGGGTAGTCAGTATATAAGACTAGTGCTGTTCTTTTTTATCAGAGAGCACTAGATTCTAATACAACTACTGCTTTACTAGTATTTTTAATGGTAACCAAGTGTATAAAGTAAAAATTTTTAAAATCCGAAAGAATTTAACCCCTTCCCACACTTAAGATCTTGCAATGCCCTCATTTGCAAGAAATCAGTAACAATTTAAATTATTGAGGGTGATTTGTGTGATAATGATTAAATTTTTACCAAAGTTTCCAAATATATTGGCGTTTGTTTGCTGAATGATAAATGGTGCACATCATTTGTTCATTCCGTCTTGTTGTTATTTCACATGTATTTTGTATCTTGTCGTCAAAATTAGTTGCTTTTGCTGAACTTAATGCCAGTCTTTGAAAATGCGTTGTTTTACCCTGTTGTGTACATAAGATAAACTGCAAACATATATACATATTTTTGAAGTTTGGTTTATTACCCCACATTCAAAAATTATTAAAATCTATGAATAAAAGTTAGATAATTATAAAAATGATTACAATATTAACAAAAATATTAAATGTATCAATAATTACAAATTACAAAATAAAAAATAAAAATAAGTAAACTAAGGATGATATTGGTACCAATAGGGGTTCCACGCATAACCATAAGTGCTATAGAATGCTTCGGCAGGGTCATACGTAGGATATGGTGGCTGCATCTCTATCGACCAAGGAGGGAAGACGGGTTTCGGTGTAGGAATATAGTTTCTACCTATATGTTGGCAATGCGCTATGATCTGGTTCTGATGAACTTGCCAATCTTCAAATGCTCTCTGTCTAGCATTTTCGTATTCCTGAGAAGCTATAAACCTATGCATTTCTTGCATCTCATTCCCCCCTCCTACATTACCTTGTTCCTGGTTTCTCTCTACCTGTGGATGTCTACCATTGTATCGTACTGCGGCGTTATTTCGCCGCTTCAAAACTTTTGCACCATGGTATACATTTAAACCTATAGTGTCGCGGGGTTCCGGCTCTTCTACTAATAATCCCCCCCGACTTATATCCACACCGAGATATTCACCAATCAAAGTAATAAAAATACCACCTCCTATTATGCTATGTGGACGCATCCCCCGAACCATAGCTGATAAATAATAACCCACACAATATGGTATACTTACAGCGCTGTGTGGGTCTCGAATACACATATGGTAAAACAAATCTTGTTCATTTACCTTTTCTTTGTTTTTACCCCTTTGTGTAATCGAATTAGCTAAAAACCTATGTATTACTCTTAATTCGGCTCTATCTATATCCAAATAAGAGTAGTTTCCCCCTTTGAAACGGTGATGGCTTGTCATTTGACTCCACACACCGTGTGTATCAAAATTTTCATCTATTTTCCTACCGTTTAGTATCAATCCTCTACAATCGGCAGATGCTAATTCCTCAGGCGTATATATACGTAAAGCCTGAGCCATGTCCAGTAAAGACATGTGGCGCATCGAACCGCCTAACAAAAATCTAATAAAAGAACGATCGGTTAAACTAGCTACCCGATCATTCAACTCTATACTACATAACAACTCTTCACACCATACTTTATATACAGGTCTGCGTATGGTGAATAAACATATCCAGTCATTAAAAGAAGAATTACCATACCTCTGTACCAGTAATTCCCTAATTGGCCCGGCCAATTCTACAGCTTCTAAGGGTCCCCATTCTATGACCCTCGGTACCTCAACAACCTTAGAGTGAAGAGTATGCAAACCCCGTTGATATTTTGGATAATCTATCCAAAGTCTGTCAAATCTCAGGTTCGGGTGCAACTGTTCCAAGTGCATATCTGAAAAGGTCATGACTGGATGAGGTACATCCTGCTTGTAGTAGTTATCTACCTCCTGTTGTTCCAAGTTCTCAGCAGGAGCATGGCGGGCTTGGGATGAAGATTCACCCCTTTCATTCTGCAAAACACATCAAACACAAATTTTGTGCATCCAAATATGCATTAGTGTCAGCAAAATCATCAATCAAAATAATTACAATGACATTATCAATTTACATCAAACTTAAGCTTATTTTCACATTTTTATCAAATCTACACTTTTTCAAATAAGCATATACGAAAATTTTCGCCAAGTTCATAAACATTCAACTCAAATAACATGTCAAAATAATCATTACTAGCAAATAAACAAGTCTCAAATGGCATTATCTTTCAAAAATCAAGTTCATGAATTTTGGACTTGAAAAAGTCCACTTTAATTCTCAAAATCATGTTTAGGCTCAAAGTTTGGATCATTTAACTACCTAGACATGTTACACTACTCAATTTAGCAACAATTCATGACAAAAATCGGCCATAACCTGTTTATATCAAAAAGCCCCAAATTGCTCAAGAACACAAACCCTAGATTATTCAAAATTTGAAGTTTAAGGCTTCTAATCATGTTAAACAGCATCAATCTAGGTTATACAAGCATAATACATAAACAATTTAAGTCTAATTACACTAAAAAGCATCAAAATCAAATTGGGTAAAAATTAGCTCAAGAACACTAAAATTCGAATTAAATGGTGTTTAGGTGTAGAAATTTACCGTTTTTCTTGAGTAGTTCCTAGATATCATCCTTCTCAACATGATTTTAGCAAAAAATTTGGTGATTAACGGTTAAAAATTGAGATTTTTGGAGTGTTTTTGGGTGTATTTTCGGGTTCTTTTTCGCTGTTAAAATTGCAGTGTTTTTGTGTGGGAGTGAACTGATCGTTCAGCTCCTTATATTTTTTTTTCTGTAATTTTGTCCCTCCGCGACTCGCGGAGATTTACCCTCCAAACTCCGCGAGTCGCGGAGTTTGGTTTTTTTTTTTTTTTTTTTTTTTATATCATTAACTTATTAAAACAATTAAGTAATTAATTTTAAAATTTTGTTTCCCTTGTTATTTAGGACGAGGTCGTTTCGGATTGATGTCCTAGTCCGTCCCTCGACAAAATTTTAAAATTTGTCTTTTTGTAGCGATTGTTTTAAAAGCTAAGATTTTTTTGGGTTTTTTCAATGTTTTTGGCATACTTTAAATCAATAAGATTAAAAATAATGATAATAAAAGTTCTCGTCCCTCCCTCGGGTAAAGCAATTTCGGTTCAAAGACCTAGTCTTCAACTTACGACGAATTTTAAAAATCATATTCTTAACTTAATGAGATAAAGTAAATTTTTGTTTTTAAATTCACACAACATAAATATAAAATTCAAAATTAATATTAAAAATTAAAAATTCACACCAAACTTAAAATTTAAAATGCATAAAATTAAAAATTAATATTTTAAAAATTCACACCAAACTTAATTTAAAAATTCATAAATTCATACCACACTTATATTAATTTTTCAAATATTTACAATTTTAAATATATTGTTTTTACAAAGTTTACAATATTAATTTAAGATTTAAATATTAAGATTAAAAACATGGTAAAAATAAAATTAAAAATCTTTTTGTCTTTTTATCCCACTTTAATCAGTCAAATATTATCAAAAATATGCGCCCCTCTTTTCGGTAAAGTAATTTCGGTTCCAAGACCTAATTTAACTCATGACGAATTTTTGAAATATTTTGGGTTGATTGATTAAAGATATTTATACCTTAGGAATAAACGTTAAATTTCGCAGTGATGTAATAAATTTTTGAACGATATCAATAATTTCGGTCGCCAAACCTAATTTTATTCAATACCAATTTAATACTTTTTAGCGAACAAATTAGCGTTTATTATCAAAAGGTTAAAAATAAAAATAAAAATAAAAACTGTACAGACATACCTGTGAAATAGATTTCTTAGTTATATGATCTATTATATTCATAAGATAGTCGGTTTAATTGATTTTCCATGGCTGCATAGGCGTAACCTCGAGCATTCATTGTCTTTTCTTCTAAACATATGAACGGTCCGTCTCTGCATAAAGTAACAAATTCGGTATTTGAATAGGTTTGATTATTTGAACATTTACCTCCATGTGACCATTTTCCGCATTTGTGACATCGTTCTAGGTGTCGTGCTCTTCTTTTCGCTGCGGATTTTGATTTTCCTTTACCAAATTGTAACTTATTATCTTCGCATCTGGATCCTTTTCTAACTCCGTCCATTCTTTCTCTGATTACTGATACTATTTCACTCGGTAGTATGTCATTATTTCTTTTAGTGATCAAAGCGTGTAGCATTAGACCATGGTTTAGTTCACAGGCAGTCTTCATTTCGTAAAGACCTAAAAAAAATAAAAATTCAGAATGGGGGGAGAAGACTAGTTCTTTAGGGTCTGCTAGGGAAAGACCATACGTGTTCCATTTTCGAGAACTACACGAAAACAGACAATCTAACTCTAACAGAAATACATATTTATCCTTTAAAGACTTGATTCTCCCCACACTTAGTTAGCTGTGGTGTCGAAATTGTGATTAACTTCGTTGTCGACTTCCATCGGACCATGTATGTAATGTTTAACTCTGTGACCATTAACTTTAAATTCAATCCCATTTGAATTTATTAATTCTATCGTTCCGTATGGGAAAACTCTTTTGACTATAAATGGTCCAGACCATCTTGATTTCAATTTTCCAGGAAATAGCTTGAATCGTGAATTGAAAAGAAGAACTCTGTCTCCTTCTTTGAATTCTTTTGAACTTCTGATTCTTTTATCATGCCATTTCTTCGTTCTTTCTTTATAGATTAACGAATTTTCGTATGCTTCATGTCTTAATTCTTCTAATTCGTTTAGTTGACTTAATCGTAGACGTCCGGCTTCATGTAAATCAAGGTTACATGTCTTCAAAGCCCAAAATGCTTTGTGTTCAATTTCTACTGGAAGATGACATGCTTTTCCATACACAAGTCTAAAAGGTGTGGTTCCAATTGGAGTTTTGTAGGCTGTTCTAAAAGCCCAGAGTGCATCCTCCAATTTAATGGACCATTCCTTCGGATTTGATCCTACGGTTTTCTCTAGAATACGTTTTAAAGCTCGGTTGGTATTTTCAACTTGTCCACTTGTTTGTGGATGATATGCGGTGGAGATTTTATGAGTTACTCCATATCTTTTAAGAACTTTCTCAAGTTGATTATTACAGAAATGAGTACCCCGATCACTTATTAAAGCTTTCGGTGTTCCAAACCTTGCAAAAAGACATTTTAAAAAGTTGACTACAACTCGTGCATCGTTAGTTGGGAGAGCTTGTGCTTCTGCCCATTTAGATACATAATCAATGGCTACGAGTATATATAGATTATTATGAGATTTTGGAAATGGACCCATAAAGTCAATACCCCAAATGTCAAATACTTCACATACTTGAATGACATTTTGTGGCATTTCATCACGTTGACTTATTTTTCCGGCCCTTTGACATGCATCACAGGATTTGCAAAGAAGGTGTGCGTCTTTGTAAATTGTAGGCCAATAGAATCCAGCTTCATAAACTTTTCTTGCTGTTAGTTGAGGCCCATAATGCCCTCCTGTTGGTCCTGTGTGACAATGGTTTAAAATTTTACTAGCTTCATCTCCAAATACACATCGGCGTATTATTCCATCGGGACAACTTTTAAACAGATGTGGATCTTCCCAGAAATAGTGTTTTATATCACTGAAGAATTTCTTTCGTCTTTGGTACGATAATCCTTTTTCAAGGAATCCACAAACTAAGTAGTTTGCATAATCTGCAAACCATGGGATTTCTTTATAATCTATCTTCAATAGATATTCATCAGGAAAGTTGTCTTGTATGGCCGATTCATTCAGAACTTCTAATTCGGGATTTTCAAGACGAGAAAGATGATCAGCGGCGAGATTTTCTGCTCCTCTTTTATCTCGAATTTCAATATCAAACTCTTGTAAGAGTAAGATCCAACGGATTAATCTTGGTTTAGCATCTTGTTTTGAAAATAGGTATCTAAGAGCAGAATGGTCGGTATAGACCACCGTTTTTGCTAGAACGAGATATGATCGAAATTTGTCAAAAGCAAAGACAATAGCAAGGAGTTCTTTTTCAGTAGTTGTATAGTTCGTTTGTGCTCCTTGTAATGTCTTACTAGCATAATATATAGGTTGAAATCGTTTTTCAATCCTTTGTCCTAAAACGGCTCCCATTGCAAAATCACTTGCATCGCACATTAGTTCAAATGGTAGATTCCAATTTGGTGTTATCATGATCGGCGCATTAGTGAGTTTTTCTTTAAGAATATTAAAAGATTTGATACATTCATCTGAAAAGATGAATGGCGCATCCTTTTCTAGGAGTTTATTCATAGGAGTGGCAATTTTTGAAAAATCTTTTATGAAACGTCGGTAAAAACCGGCATGCCCTAGAAAACTCCTAACTCCTCTAACATTTGTGGGATGTGGAAGTTTAGCAATTACATCTACTTTTGCTCTATCCACTTCAATTCCTTCTTTTGAAATTTTATGTCCAAGAACGATGCCTTCTTTAACCATGAAATGGCATTTCTCCCAATTAAGTACTAGATTTGATTTTTCGCATCTAATTAGCATTCGTTCCAGATTTACTAGACATGATTTAAATGTATCACCGAAGACTGAAAAGTCATCCATGAATACTTCCATGCATTCTTCTATCATGTCATGAAAAATTGCCATCATGCACCTTTGAAAGGTTGCAGGGGCGTTACAAAGTCCAAATGGCATGCGTTTGTAAGCAAAAGTACCATAAGAGCACGTGAATGTGGTTTTCTCTTGATCTTCGGGTGCTATTGGAATTTGAAAATATCCGGAAAATCCATCTAGAAAACAATAGTAACTATTTCCGGCTAATCTTTCCAACATTTGATCTATGAAAGGTAAGGGAAAGTGATCTTTTCTGGTGGCGTCATTTAATTTTCTATAATCAATACATACACGCCATCCTGTTACAGTCCTAGTAGGAATAAGCTCATTTTTCTCATTTGTAATGACAGTCATGCCACCCTTCTTAGGTACGCATTGAACTGGGCTTACCCATGGACTATCAGAAATTGGATATATCAAACCTGCATCTAGCAGTTTAATAATCTCTTTCTTAACTACATCTTGCATATTAGGATTTAGTCTTCGTTGGCGTTGCACATACGTTTTATGACCTTCTTCCATAAGGATTTTATGTGTGCAATACGAAGGACTTATTCCTTTAATATCATGAATCTTCCATGCAATGGCTGGTTTATGAGCTTTCAACACAGAAATGAGTTGTGATTTCTCATTTTCAGTAAGAGAAGACGATATTATTACAGGTAATTCAGATTCACCATGTAAATAAGCGTATTCCAAATGGTTTGGAAGTGGCTTTAATTCTAATTTCGGAGGTTCTTCTATCGATGATTTATATCGATATCTGTCTTCTTCTTTTAGCATTTGAATTTCTTCTGTTGTTGGTTCATATCCATTAGCTATAAGTGTAGCTAACATTTCAGCTTCATCAATTGGTTCATTACTTTCTCCTAAAGAACATTCTCCTGTTCCTTGTAATTCTGGAAATTCTTCTAATAATTCTGCATGTGCATCTATAGTTTGAATATAATAACATGTATCATCTGCAGATTGTGGTTGTTGCATTGCTCTATCAACTGAAAAGGTAACACTCTCATCCTCTATACTTAGGGTCAGTTTCTTACCGAACACGTCTATCATTGCTTTAGCCGTGTTTAAGAATGGTCTTCCTAATATGAGAGGAACTTGAGAATCTTCTTCCATGTCCAAAACAACAAAATCTACTGGAAATACTAAAGTACCAACTTTAACTAGCATGTTCTCCATTATCCCTCTAGGATATTTTATTGATCTATCGGCTAGTTGTATGCTTATTCTGGTTGGTTTCAATTCTCCAAGGTCTAGTTTAGCGTATAGTGAATACGGCATTAGATTTATACTAGCACCTAAGTCTGCCAATGCTTCTATTGAACTAAGACTACCCAGAAAACATGGAATTGTGAAACTTCCTGGATCAGATAGTTTTTCTGGTATCTTATTCAACAGCACTGCTGAACAATTTGCATTCATAGTAACAGCCGAGAGTTCTTCCATTTTCTTTCTATTCGTGATTAGATCTTTCAAGAATTTAGCATATCTTGGCATTCCTGAAATCACATCAATGAAAGGAAGATTTACATTTATCTGTTTAAACATATCCAAGAATTTGGATTGCTCGGCTTCAAGTTTTTCTTTCTTCATTTTACTCGGGTAAGGAAGTGGTGGTTGATATGGTTTAACATAAGGTTTATCCTTAACTGTGTTATTTTCATTAACCTTTTCAACTACCGGTTCTTTTTCCTTATCTTGATCAGGTTGTGGTTCTTGTGGAGTAGGAATAGTTTCATCAGAAGTTACAGGTATTTCAGGTGGTTTAAGTGTTGTACCACTTCTTGTGGTAATAGCTTTAGCTGTTTCATTCCGGGGGTTAGCATTTGTATCACTAGGTAAACTTCCCGGTTTTCTTTCACCTATTAACCTTGCTAGGTTACTTACTTCTTGTTCCAGATTTTGAATAGAAGCTTGTTGATTTCTAAATGCTTGAGCATTTTGTTCATTGGTTTGTTTTTGAGATGTGAAAAACTGCGTTTGAGTTTCAACTAGCTTCGTCATCATATCTTCTAAATTTGGTTTTTTATCATCGGTTTGTTGTGGTGGTTTGTTTTGAAAATTCGGTCTTTGCTGATTGTAAGTATTATTGGATACTTGTTGATTGCTAGGACCTTGTTGGTTGTTGTATGGAATATTTCGGTTATAATTCTGGTTTTGATTATAAATCGGTCTTGGCGGTTGATAATTATTCTGATAATTATTTCCAGGCCTTTGGTTTATGTATGAAATATTCTCTCTTTGTTCCATTGTTAATTCAATACTGAGACAATCTTTTGTCAAATGTGGTCCTCCACACTGCTCACAACTAATTCGTATAGCATGAATATCTTTAGTCATCTTTTCCATTCGTCTCTCGAAAGCATCTATCTTTGCCGAAATGGAATCTAAGTCATGGCTAGAATCGGCTCTAGCTGCTTTAGATGATCTAATGATATCTTTTTCTTGGTGCCACTCATGTGAGTGGGAAGCAGTGTTATCAATAATTTTGTAAGCATCAGTTTCGGTTTTCTTCATAATAGAACCACCAGCTGCTATATCTATATCTTTCCTTGTAGTGATGTCGCATCCTTGGTAGAATATTTGTACTATTTGACAGGTGTCTAAACCATGTTGCGGACATCCTCTTAATAACTTTCCATATCTTGTCCACGCCTCATATAGAGTTTCATTTGGCTTTTGTGTGAACGTAACAATTTCTGCTTGAAGTCTTACGGCTTTTGATGCAGGAAAGAATTGTTTAAGAAATTTGTCAATTAAAACATCCCATGTATCAATCGCCCCTTCAGGTAACGATTCCAACCAATCTTTGGCTTCTCCCTTTAAAGTCCAGGGAAATAACATGAGATATATCTGTTCATCCTCCACTTCTCGGATTTTAAATAGTGTGCAGATCCTATTAAAGGTACGTAGATGTTCATTTGGATCTTCCTTCGGCGCACCACTAAATTGGCATTGATTAGTCACCATGTGTAGAATTTGTCCTTTGATTTCATAATCTGGCGCATTAATGTCTGGATGAGTAATTGCGTGACCTTGGCCAGTGCGTTTAGCTCTCATTCGGTCTTCCATACTTAAAGGTTCCAGATTCTCCATAATTGAATTTGTTGACTCGGTATCACTAGATGGTTCTGATTTAATAGTTCGTTCCTCAACAATCTCTGTTTGAATGATTGGTGGTTCCGGAGGAAAGTTTAGTGGTTCAGGATCTACGAACCGTTCCTGAATATTCTCCGGATTCTCAATTGTGAGGTTGGGTTCAAAAAATGGATTATTGGAAATTTGAACTGAAGTACTTGGTCGACTGGATGACGATTCTAAAGAAAAATCAACGGCAGTTATATTTGTTAAACGATGTCTTGATCTAGTTACAGGTGGTGAACGTACAAAAGGTGGTGAACGTCTTGCTCGGTGCATTCACTGAATATCCTATTAGTTTTTAAAAGGAAAGAAAAATTATAATAAGTTATCCAATCAATAGACTTTTCTGATTTTGCCCACGTTTCGAATAGCCAAAAGATGCAGCAGAGGGGCAGGATTCGTTTGGTCTCAATATAATTGAGGACTGTTTGGCTCCAATAACCCGGTCCACGTACAAATCCAACTATTACTACGAACCAGAAAATTTTGATGTCTATCAATTTAACCACTTAAAATAAATTTTCGTAATTTTAAGAAATTTAGAGAAGAAGTAGAAAAAATTCTAAGTCCTAAAAACTAGAATAACGAGAAATAAGAGAGAAAAAGAGTTCGTCGAAAAAGGTCGAAAAAGAAAAAATGATTGAAAAATAAAAGGTGACGGAAAAATAAAAGAAACTTATAAAAACTTAAAAATACTTAACTAATTTAACCTTATTACTACAACTAACTTAAAATTATAATCACAAATTGAAATTACTAATTGGAATGATAATTGATACATAGTAAAAGGTGTCTAAAAATATTAAAGCTTACGGGAAAAACTAAATCCCAAATGGAAATAACTTAAAAAGAAACTAAAACTTAAAAAGGCGTCGCAAAATTCTAAAGCACCTAAATCTTAGTCTAAAGAAAAAGCACTTAAGGAATTCTACCGCAAAGCCTAAAAATCTAGGAGTAAAAATAAATATAGCAAAAACTAAGTTTAAAATTAAATATGAGCTAAAAATACAAATATTACGCTACAACGATTAAAAAGGGACAAAATATAAAAATATACAAAAAGTTGTAAAAAGTACAATTTTTATAAAAATATTATTTTTATATTATTTATTTTATAAAACTATTAATTTTACAATTTAATAAAACTAATTTAACTAAAATATATAAATAAAAAGTAAAATTAGAATTAAAACTAATAATAATAATAATAATAATTAGGTTTTAATAATAATAATAATTAATAATATCCCGTAATCAATGCTTGATTAGGGTTTTGTCCGTGTGTCAGAAGCCCTCCGCGAGTCGCGGCAAAAAGAGAAGAAATCCCCGCGAGTCGCGGGGATCCAGAATTCAGTTGACAGGTTTTACTTTTTACGCGTTTTCTTTATTTTTTTTTTTTTTATTTTATTTTATGTTTTCTGTTTTTTTTTTTTTTTTTTAAATAAATAAAAGATGTTTAATAAAATTTATATTTTTATAAACTAAAATAGAAATAAAGAAACTTATAAAACTTAAATATTTAACAAAATCTTAAAAATACTAATATTTTTGTTTTTCTTTTTATATTTTTGAATAATTAAAACGTATTTTTACAAAAGCGAATTTTTAATAAAAGTAACTAAAAATCTTTTTTTTTTTATATTAGCGTTTCGCTTCCGGCTTTTAAGATAGTTCCCCGGCAGCGGCGCCAAAAATACTTGATGCGAAGCGAGGTGTATATAAAATAGTTATTATTTTACTAGGAAAAACTATTAAATACGATACAATTTTACACAAGATATTTATTTATTTATAGAATGGATATACTTAAACCTTGCTACAACACTTATAGGCAGTGTACCTAATCGTACAGTAGTGTAGTTTTTAGTAAGTCCGGTTCGTTCCACAGGGAAATCTTTAAACAAAGCTCAACGCTATATTAGTTTACTTTTATAAAAATACAAATATATATATAGGTAATATTATTATTATAAAGGGGGGTTTTTACCGTTTAATGACCGGTTTGTCGATTTTAAAACTTTAGTCGCAGTTAAAACCTAATGTAAAATATAAAATAAATACAAGACTTTAAATTAAAACGTAAAGTAAATAACGATAATGAAATTGCGAATAATAAAAAATGCGATAAAATTAAATTGCGATAATTAAAAGTACGATAATTAAAAGTGCGATTAAATAACAATAAAAGTGCGATAATTAGAAGTGCAATTAAATATAAAATAAAGGAAATAAAATATGAAATAAAAGAATTATGCTTATTTAAACTTCCGTAATCATGATGTGTGACGTGTTGATTTTAGTTTTATGCCCATGGGTTAATTGTCCTTTGTCCTGGATTATTCAATATGTCCGTCTGGTTTTTGTCCATAACAGTCCATCAGTCATAAATATAAATTGCAAGTGTCCTTGTCAAATTATTATTATACCCGAAGATAAATATTCCAACTAATTGGGGATTCGAATTGTAACAAGGTTTTAATACTTTGTTTAATGAATACACCAGGTTATCGACTGCGTGTAAACCAAGGTTTTACTACTTTGTTATCAATTACACCAATTACCCTTGAATGTAATTTCACCCCTGTTTTAATTATTCTAGTGGCTATTAATCCATTCCCGTGTCCGGTTAAATGAACGATTATTCGTACAAATAAATACCCTGCCCATCGTGTCCGATCGAGTGTATATGGTAATTTATAGGGACGCCCAATTGTAAATCTTTATATTAACATTAACAAACTTTCATTTAGTTAAACAAATATAAAGCCCATTAATAGCCCATAGTCTAGTTTCCACAAGTGTCGTTCTTTTGTCCAAACCCCAATTATGGTACAAAGCCCAATTACCCAATTTTAGTAATTAGCCCAACATCATGATTACTTCGTTTTAAATAAACATAATAATAACTTAGCTACGAGACATTAATATAGAAAGGTTGAACATAACTTACAATGATTAAAAATAGCGTAGCGTTACACGGACAGAATTTCGACTTACACCCTTACAACATTCGCTAACATACCCTTATTATTAGAATTATAATTAAAATTAAAATATAAATTATAAATATAAATATATTTACGTATGAAGAGGAAGAGAAAAAGATGTGTTTTTTGATCAGAATTCGGGTTGCTTTATAGCCAGGGTTGAAAATTGGGGCTCCGCGACTCGCGGCAAAATGCCCATCAAACTCCGCGAGTCGCGGAGAGATATTTACAGCTCACACCCTTGGAGTTTCCTGCTGCCGACGGTTTTTATTATATATATATAATATATATATAATTAATATAATTAATTATATATTATATTATATTTATATACATAGTTAACTTGTAATTTTTAGTCCGTTGCGTCGAGCGTTAAGAGTTGACTCTGGTCCCGGTTCCGGATTTTCGAACGTCCTCGCGTACAATTTAATATCTTGTACTTTGCGTTTTGAATCTTGTACTCTTGTGATTTCGAGACGTTTCTTATCAATAATTGGAACCTTTTTGATTGTCTTTTGTACTTTTGAGCTTTTTGGTCGTTTGCGTCTTCAATTCGTCGAATCTGTCTTTTGTCTTCACCTTTTATTATTTAAACGAATATCACTTGTAAATAGAACAATTGCAACTAAAAGCTTGTCTTTCTTGAGGAATAATGCTATGAAATATATGTTCGTTTTTAGCATTATCAAATATTCCCACACTTGAGCGTTGCTTGTCCTCAAGCAATATTGTCTTGAAATACTAGAATCACTTCTTTATTCTTCACACTTTGTACATCAGTGATTTCTATATGGCGGTATAAACAATGGTAGTAACGATATGGTTTACAGTCCCACATGACTATAAAAATTTAGATCCATTAAGGAAATTGGATCTTTATGAAAACATTTGATCTTTTGAAAATTAAATCTAGTTTTTACCCTAGATAAGTTTTCCGGTATAACCCTTTACCGGTGTTTGCAAAATATTTTTGTGGGTTTGGTGGGTTTCAGATTTGAAAATTTTAGCTCAAAACTTGCGGTTTTGTGTCACCCACTTGCTAACCTTGTATTTGGAAAGCAACACGTCCAGTTTACTTGTCCCGTATATTACCTTTCGGTAAACTACCGTCCGGTTGTAAAGGAAAGCGTTGAACAAGCAACTGTTAAGGCAATGTCCCGTGACATGCTTTTGATTATGGTCTATAACGTGTCGGACGCAATTACTATCCTTGGTAGGAGCAATAGTAAAGCTCACCCTTATAATTTTTCGGTCTGGCACAAGGTCCTGTCTTTGACCATGCTATGCAACCACCGTTCTTACGGTTGACACCCGATTTAGTTCAGGTGACCTAGTGAATTTCAGGTGAATTCCTAGGATTTTACGTTCAATGGTAATGAACGCATTGAAAATTGGGTTTTCAGAAAACAAATCGGTTTGTATTTTTGATCAAAATATTTTCTCGTTCAAGCTCGAGTTTAGATATCATCGAATTCCATGAGTTTGTAATTCTCAATCTTTAAGGTCAATCTCTAGGATTGAATAATATCAGTCTTAAAAGCTGATTTTTAATCTTTAAGGAGATTATCCTTTCTGGGGATCTGATTCATTAGTCTTATCCAGCTAATTTGCACGGTGCCCCCCCATTGTACGAGATAAATCCTTCTCATGGTTAGGATAAATCTGACCACTTGGCGACCCTGTTTTATGCTGAGGTCCGTGGATTTCCTGCTGATTTTAGTGATGACTTTTCTAGATTTTTCGTCAACCTACAGCTGGTCTGGACGACAACTTCATGACCTAAATCAAGAAGCGCGTTTCTTTTTCGGAAGACTTTACTTCCTTTTAATGATGGAATTGATTCATCGTGTAGATCCATCTCTTCTTTTCTTTCATCGGGTAAAACAGTTTAGTTTAGTCCAAAGCAAAAGTATTTTCAGTTATTTGTTACAAATATATGTGACATATGTTTAAAATAACTTGGTAAATTTTCCCACACTTGGCTTTTATTTTCCTTTTTATCGTCCTCTATTCCATTTTAAATGAATTTTAACATTTTAGTTTGTTTCTCAATTTATGTCCTTTCCGAGGTAACAATAATTTCGGTGTTAAAACCTAGTTTTATCGTTCATAAATATGTATAATTTAATATATTATACCTAGTTTTATCGGTGTTAAAACAATAATTAATTATATATTATATTATATTTATATACATAGTTAACTTGTAATTTTTAGTCCGTTGCGTCGAGCGTTAAGAGTTGACTCTGGTCCCGGTTCCGGATTTTCGAACGTCCTCGCGTACAATTTAATATCTTGTACTTTGCGTTTTGAATCTTGTACTCTTGTGATTTCGAGACGTTTCTTATCAATAATTGGAACCTTTTTGATTGTCTTTTGTACTTTTGAGCTTTTTGGTCGTTTGCGTCTTCAATTCGTCGAATCTGTCTTTTGTCTTCACCTTTTATTATTTAAACGAATATCACTTGTAAATAGAACAATTGCAACTAAAAGCTTGTCTTTCTTGAGGAATAATGCTATGAAATATATGTTCGTTTTTAGCATTATCAACTACCGTGGTCGGCATTCAAACAATTGATGAACGAGCAGTACCGTCCTAGAAATGAAGTCAATAAACTCAAGGCAGAACTTAGAGAGTTACGAACACAAGGGTTTGACGTTACCACATATGAACGACGATTCAAAGAGTTGTGCCTATTGTGTCCAGGAACATTCGAAGATGAAGAAGAGAAGATCGACGCGTTTGTAAAAGGGTTACCAGTAAGGATTCAAGAAGATGTGAGTTCACACGAGCCCGCTTCTATACAGAAGGCAAGTCGAATGGCTCATAAACTCATAAATCAGATTGAGGGAAGAATTAAAGAGCAGGCTTCCGAAGAAGCCAACACGAAATAACTCAAGAGGAAGTGGGAGGAAAACGGTGACAAGAGTCACCAGTACAACAACAACAACAACAACAACAATTACAACCACAATCGCAACAACTATCCCAACAACTGCAACAATAATCGCAACAATAACCGCAATCCTAACAATAACTACAACAAACATCCCAACAACAACAACAACTATAGCAACCATTTCAACAACAATAACAATCCCAACAACAACCTCAATAACAACAACGGCAACAAAAACCAAAAACAGCCATGTCATAGGTGTGAAGAAAATCATCAGCTGTTTTGCACGACATTTTGCAACAGGTGTAAAAGAAATGGTCATAGCGTGACAAAGTGTGAGGTCTACGGACCAAAGTTTAATAGAACCAAAGGAACAAATAATGTCGGAACAAGTAATGCCGAAACGAATAGTGTCGGAGCAAGTAATACCAACCCTGTTTGTTATAAATGTGGAAAACCGGGCCACATTATTAGAAATTGCCCGAATCAGGGAAATACTAATGGACAGGGCCGTGGAAGAGTTTTCAATATTAATGCGGCAGAAGCACAGGAAGACCCGGAACTTGTTACGGGTACGTTTCTTATTGACGATAAATCTGCTTATGTTTTATTTGATTCGGGTTCGGATAGAAGCTATATGAGTAGAGAATTTTGTGCTAAATTAAGTTTCCCATTGACGCCTTTGGATAATAAATTTTTACTCGAATTAGCAAATGGTAAATTAATTTCAGCAGATAATATATGTCGGGATAGAGAAATTAAACTGGGTGATGAAACGTTTAAGATTGATTTAATACCAGTCGAGTTAGGGAGTTTTGATGTAATAATTGGCATGGACTGGTTGAAGAAGGTGAGAGCAGAGGTCATTTGGTACAAAAACGCGATTCCATTATGCGTGAAAAAGGAAAACCTTTAATGGTGTACGGAGAAAAGAACAACGATCTTATTAGTAGTTTGAAGGCGCAAAAACTGATAAGAAAAGGTTGTTACGTCATTCTAGCACACATCGAGGAAGTTAAACCTGAAGAAAAGAACATCAGTGATGTTCTCGTCGCAAAAGAATTTCCCGATGTATTTCCGAAAGAATTACCGGGATTACCCCACATCGATCCGTTGAATTTCAAATAGACCTTGTACCAGGAGCTGCACCAATAGCTCGTACTCCATACAGACCCGCACCCAGCGAAATGAAAGAATTACAAAGTCAGTTACAGGAACTTTTAGAGCGTGGTTTCATTCGACCAAACACATCACCATGGGGAGCTCCTGTTTTGTTTGTCAAGAAGAAAGATGGTACATTCAGGTTGTGTATCGACTACCGAGAGTTGAACAAACTTACCATCAAGAACCGCTACCCACTACCGAGAATAGACGACTTATTTGATCAACTACAAGGCTCGTCTATTTATTCGAAGATTGATTTATGTTCTGGGTATCATCAAATGCGGGTGAAGGAGGATGATATTCCAAAGACTGCTTTTAGGATGCGTTACGGTCATACCGAGTTTATGGTTATGCCGTTTGGATTGATGAACGCACCAGCTGTGTTCATGGACCTCATGAACCGAGTGTGTGGGCCATATCTTGACAAGTTTGTCATTGTTTTCATCGATGACATACTTATTTACTCAAAGAATGATCAAGAGCATGAAGAACATTTAAGAAAAGTGCTAGAGTTGCTGAGAAAAGAAAAACTGTACGGTAAGTTTTCAAAGTGTGCATTTTGGTTGGAAGAAGTTCAATTTCTCGGTCACATAGTGAACAAAGAAGGTATTCAGGTAGATCCAGCAAATATTGAAACCGTTGAGAAATGGGAAACCCCGAAAACTCCAAAGCATATACGCCAATTTTTAGGACTAGCTGGTTAGTACAGAAGGTTCATCCAAGATTTTTCCAGAATAGTAAAACCCTTGACTGCATTAATGCATAAAGGGAGGAAATTTGAATGGAAGGATGAACAAGAGAAAGCGTTTCAATTGTTAAAGAAAAAGTTAACTACGGCACCTATATTGTCATTACCTGAAGGGAATGATGATTTTGTGATATATTGTGACGCTTCAAAGCAATGTCTCGGTTGTGTATTAATGCAACGAACGAAGGTAATTGCTTATGCGTCTAGACAATTGAAGATTCACGAGCAGAATTATACGACGCATGATTTGGAATTAGGCGCTGTTGTTTTTGCATTAAAGAATTGGAGGCACTACTTATATGGGGTCAAAAGTATTATATATACCGACTACAAAAGTCTTCAACATATATTTAATCAGAAACAACTGAACATGAGGCAGCGCAGGTGGATTGAATTGTTGAATGATTATTACTTTGAGATTCGTTACCACTTGGGGAAGGCGAATGTAGTAGCCGAAGCTTTGAGTAGAAAGGACAGAGAACCCATTCGAGTAAAAGCTATGAATATAATGATTCACAATAACCTTACTACTCAAATAAAGGAGGCGCAACAAGGAGTTTTAAAAGAGGAAAATTTAAAGGAATGAAATACCCAAAGGATCAGAAAAGCATCTTAATATTCGGGAAGACGGAACCCGGTATAGGGCTGAAAGGATTTGGGTACCAAAATTTGGAGATATGAGAGAAATGGTACTTAGAGAAGCTCATAAAACTAGACACTCAATACATCCTGGAACGGGAAAGATGTACAAGGATCTCAAGAAACATTTTTGGTGGCCAGGTATGAAAGCCGATGTTGCTAAATACGTAGGAGAATGTTTGACGTGTTCTAAGGTTAAAGCTAAGCATCAGAAACCATCAGGTCTACTTCAACAAATCGAAATCCTGGAATAGAAATGGGAAAACATTACCATGGATTTCATCACTAAATTGCCAAGGACTGCAAGTGGTTTTGATACTATTTGGGTAACAGTTGATCGTCTCACCAAATCAGCACACTTCCTACCAATAAGAGAAGATGACAAGATGGAGAAGTTAGCACGACTGTATTTGAAGTAATTCATCTCCATACATGGAATAAAAATCTCTATCATCTCTGATAGGGATGGCAGATTTATTTCAAGATTCTGGCAGACATTACAGCAAGCATTAGGAAATCGTCTAGACATGAGTACTGCCTATCATCCACAAACTAATGTGCAGAGCGAAAGGACGATACAAACGCTTGAAGACATGCTATGAGCATGTGTTATTGATTTCGGAAATAGTTGGGATCGACATCTACCATTAGCAGAATTTTCCTAAAACAACAGCTACCATTCAAGCATTGAGATGGTTCCGTTTGAAGCACTTTATGGTATAAAGTGCAGGTCTCTGATTTTTTGGAGTGAAGTGGGGGATAGACAGATTACGGGTCCAGAGATAATACAAGAAACTACCGAGAAGATCATCCAAATTCAACAACGGTTGAAAACCGCCCAAAGTCGACAAAAGAGCTACGCCGACATTAAAAGAAAAGATATAGAATTTGAAATTGGAGAGATGGTCATACTTAAGGTTGCACCTTGGAAAGGCGTTGTTCGATTTGGTAAACGAGGCAAATTAAATCCAAGGTATATAGGACCATTCAAGATTATTGATTGTGTCGGACCAGTAGCTTACCGACTTGAATTACCACAACAACTCGCGGCTGTACATAACACTTTCCACGTCTCAAATTTGAAGAAATGTTTTGCTAAAGAAGATCTCACTATTCCGTTAGACGAAATCCAAATCAACAAAAAACTTCAATTCGTCGAAGAACCCGTCGAAATAATGGATCGTGAGGTTAAAAGACTTAAGCAAAACAAAATACCAATTGTTAAAGTTCGATGGAATACTCGTAGAGGACCCGAGTTCATCTGGGAATGAGAATATAAGATGAAGAAGAAATACCCGCACTTATTTCCAGAAGATACGTCAACACCTCCAACTGCTAAAAATTTCGGGACAAAATTTATTTAACGGGTAGGTACTGTAGTGACCCGAAATTTTCCATGTTTATATATATTAAATGAAATTTTTATTTACATGATTAAGTGTTTCCAACATGTTAAGCAATCAAACTTGTTAAGACTTGATTAATTTAAGTAGGTTTCATATAGACAATTGACCACCCAAGTTGATCGGTGATTCACGAACGTTAAAACTTGTAAAAACTATATGATGATATATATATGATTGTATATATAGTTAACATGATATTATGATAAGTAAGTATCTCATTAGGTATTTTAACAATGAGTTATATACATAAAAATGAGACTATTGAATTTAAGAAACTCGAAAACGTTATATATAACGGTTATCGTTATATCAACGTCTTACTAAGTACATATGACTCATATTAAGATATTGATACACTTGGTTAATTATGTTAAATGATAAGTAAATATATCATTAAGTGTATTAACAATGAACTACATATGTAAAAATAAGACAACTAACTTAATGATTTCGAAACGAGACATATATGTAACGATTATCGTTGTAACGACATTTAACTGTATATATATCATACTAAGATATATTATATATCATAATATCATGATAATGTAACAATTTAACATCTCTTTAGATATAAAAAAATTGGGTTAACAACATTTAACATGATCGTTAACTTAAAGGTTTCAAATCAACATTTACATGTAACGACTAACGATGACTTAACAACTCAGTTAAAATGTATATACATGTAGTGTTTTAATATGTATTCATGCACTTTTGAAAGACTTCAAGACACTTATCAAAATACTTCTACTTAACAAAAATGCTTACAATTACATCCTCGTTCAGTTTCATCAACAATTCTACTCGTATGCACCCATATTCGTACTCGTACAATATACAACTTTTAGATGTATGTACTATTGGTATATACACTCCAATGATTAGCTCTTAGCAGTCCATGTGAGTCACCTAATACATGTGGGAACCATCATTTGGCAACTATCATGAAATATCTCATTAAAATTACAAAAATATTAGTAATCATTCATGACTTATTTACATGTAAACAAAATTACACATCCTTTATATCTAATCCATATACCAACGACCAAAAACACCTACAAAAACTTTCATTCTTCAATTTTTTTCATCTAATTGATCTCTCTCAAGTTCTATCTTCAAGTTCTAAGTGTTCTTCATAAATTCTATAAGTTCTAGTTTCATAAAATCAAGAATACTTCCAAGTTTGCTAGCTTACTTCCAATCTTGTAAAGTGATCATCCAGCCTCAAGAAATCTTTCTTATTTACAGTAAGATATCTTTCTAATACAAGGTAATACTCATATTCAAACTTTGATTCAATTTCTATAACTATAACAATCTTATTTCGAGTGGAAATCTTACTTGAACTTATTTTCGTGTCATGATTCTGCTTCAAGAACTTTCAAGCCATCCAAGGATCCTTTGAAGCTAGATCTATTTGTCTCTTTTCCAGTATGTTTATCCATAAAACTTTAGGTGGTAATGATGTTCATAACATCATTCGATTCATACATATAAAGCTATCTTATTCGAAGGTTTAAACTTGAAATCACTAGAAGATAGTTTAGTTAATTCTAAACTTGTTCGCAAACAAAAGTTAATCCTTCTAACTTGACTTTTAAAATCAACTAAACACATATCCTATATCTATATAATATTCTAACTTAATGATTTAAAACCTGAAAACACAAAAAACACCTTAAAACCGGACATACGCCGTCGTAGTAACACCGGGGCTGTTTTGGGTTTGATAATTAAAAACTATGATAAACTTTGATTTAAAAGTTGTTCTTTTGGGAAAATGATTTTTCTTAAGAACATGAAACTATATCCAAAAATCATGATTAAACTCAAAGTGGAAGTATATTTTTCAAATGGTCATCAAGACGTCGTTCTTTCGACTGAAATGACTACCTCTTACAAAAACGACTTGTAACTTATATTTCTGACTATAAACCTATACTTTTTCTGTTTAGATTCATAAAATAGATTTCAATATGAAACCATAGCAATTTGATTCACTCAAAACGGATTTAAAACGAAGAAGTTATGGGTAAAACAAGATTGGATATTTTTTAATTGTTGTAGCTACGGGAAATATTGTAACAATTCTATACAAATCATATCCTAGCTAACTTATATTGTATTATACATGTATTCTAATATATTATGTAATCTTGGGATACTATAGACACGTATGCAAATGTTTTGACATATCATATCGACCCATGTATATATATTATTTGGAACAACTATAGACACTCTATATGCAGTAATGTTGGAGTTAGCTATACAGGGTTAAGGTTGATTCCAAAAAATATATATACTTTGAGTTGTGATCTAGCCTGAGACGTGTATACACTGGGTCGTGGATTGATTCAAGATAATATATATCGATTTATTTCTGTACATCTAATTGTGGATAACTAGTTGTAGGTTACTAACGAGGACAGCTGACTTAATAAACTTAAAACATTAAAATGTATTAAAAATGTTGTAAATATATTTTGAACATACTTTGATATATATGTACATATTTGTTATAGGTTCGTGAATCGACCAGTGGCCAAGTCTTACTTCCCGACGAAGTAAAAATCTGTGAAAGTGAGTTATAGTCCCACTTTTAAAAACTAATATTTTGGGATGAGAATACATGCAGTTTTATAAATGTTTTACGAAATAGACACAAGTAAATGAAACTACATTATATGGGTGAATGATCGAAGCCGAATATGCCCCTTTTGCTTGGTAACCTAAGAATTAGTAAACCGATCTACTAATTGACGCGAATCCTAAAGATAGATCTATTGGGCCTAACGAACCCCATCCAAAGTACCGGATGCTTTAGTACTTCGATCTTGTTTTTATCATGTCCGAAGGATTTCCCGGAATGATAGGGGATATTCTTATATGCATCTTGTTAATGTCGGTTACCAGGTGTTCACCATATGAATGATTTTTATCTCTATGTATGGGATGTATATTGAAATATAAAATCTTGTGGTCTATTATTATGATTTGATAATATATAGGTTAAACCTATAACTCACCAACATTTTTTTTGACGTTTTAAGCATATTTATTCTCAGGTGATTATTAAGAGCTTCCGCTGTTGCATACTAAAATAAGGACAAGATTTGGAGTCCATGCTTGTATGATATTATGTAAAAACTGCATTCAAAAAACTTATTTTTGATGTAATATATTCTTATTGTAAACCATTATGTAATGGTCGTGTGTAAACGGTATATTTTAGATTATCATTATTTGATAATCTACGTAATGCTTTTTAAACCTTTATAGATAAAATAAAGGTTATGTTTGTTTTAAAAATGAATGCAGTCTTTGAAAAACGTCTCATATAGAGGTCAAAACCTCGCGATGAAATCAATTAATATGGAACGTTTATAATCAATATGAACGGGACATTTCAACTAGTGCGTCTAGACTGTAACCATAGACTTGTTAAGTTACATGAACCCTAGTTGAATAAATTACTATGTTACTTGGTATTCATTATGGCATGATTACTAAGTGACTAACTTTGTGTTTTCTTTGAGTGCTAGATGACTTCTTCCAATCCTATCATTCTTACTGACTCCGACACGAAATCTGAGGAAACCGTGCAAGCGCAAGGAAATACGATACTAGAGTTTGTGGATGATACCGAATCGGAACCCGAGATGGAAACCGAGCATGTGAATGAGCCTAAAGGAAAGGAACCGGCAGGGGATTTCGAGGAAGAATTGGAGCCCGAAACTGAATCCGAACCTGATGTACCCGATTCACCCTAGTCACCTTTTGTTAAACCTGATTATGTTAACCCCTACGGACCGAGAGGCCACCGTAGGATACCTAAAGGACCTGCTCGGCTTAATAACCCATTTTATAAGAGTTTTCGCTATGATAACCAGTCACTTGAGATAGGTCGCCATTTTTATCCCTATGATGCTTCTACATCTACTTATAAACCCAGTACCTCTACTACTGCTGCTAATGACAACAACCCTAGTGACCTCACGTTGCGAGTTGAAAATTTGGAAAGAATCGTCGAGTACTTGCTGAAGGAACTCCAGAAACGCAAATCGAGATCGCTCGACTAGACTTGTTCCACGCTATTGAACATTATTTGATTATTATTGTTTATTATATGATGCTCGTGCATACATTGTTAAATATGGCTTTACTTATGTGGTTTTACTTATGACATGAGAAATATGTTACTTTCGTTGGTTATGCATGATTATTGAACAAAGAGTTTGTTTCTTTAAGTATTGGGTTATTAATAACGATTTATGTTTAGTGTTGCTACTGCTATTGCTAACTAGTGATAATGATTACTAGTGTACATTGTTCTTACTACTGCTACTACTAAACGCTATGTATCGCTACTCCATATCACTAGTGCTACTAGAATCGTTGTGATTTAATATTAGTTACTATGCATTGTTCCGTTGCTAGTATATTTTATATATCGATTTCATTGACACTAACCGAATGTATTATCTTGACCAGAAGGATAATGCTGCCCAAGCCAGTTTCCCAAGCTGATGTTCGTCGATGGATTACCGAAGGATTGACCGAGGGCGTGGCAGAACTCCGTAATGGAACCAACAGCAACAATGTGAACGCTACGAATCAGCAAAACCAGGATGCGACCAATACTCAGAACAATGGACAAGCAGGGTGTACGTATAAGACTTTCTCAAGTTGTGAACCAAGCTCTTTTAATGGCACTGAAGGTCCAGTTGGTTTGACTCGTTGGTTTGAGAAGCTCGAGTCAGTTTTCTGTATCAGTGGTTGTAGAGATGCGGATAGAACGAAGTTTGCAACTTCTAAGTTATCAGATGGCACCTTGACATGGTGGAATACTTATGCAAATTCTGTAGGTATGGATCAGGCTTTTGAGACTCCATGGGAGGATTTGAAACTATGGATGATAGAAGAGTATTGTCCCTACACTGAAACTGTTAAGATGGAGCGAGAACTCTAAAACCTGAAGCTAGTGGGTACTGATTTGACTAGCTACAACAAGAGATTCTTTGATCTTGCTCTCATGTGTCCACATATGGTTACTCCCGAACGCCGTAAGATCACTCTTTATGCGAACGGTTTGACCGAGAAGATTCAAAGTGGTGTGACTACTTCGAAGTCGAGAACTATACAAGAAGCTGTCGAGATGGCTAGTGAGTTAATCGATAAGGTTGAACAGCGAGGAAAGACTCCTGCCTCAAATGAGATTAAAACTCATGATAATAAGAGGAAATGGAATAATAACAACAACTCAGGGAAGAATTACAATCAGCAGCCCTTTAAGAAACAAGATACTGCTAAGAGTAATGCTGCAACCCCAAATGCTAATTCTGGTTATAAGGGAAATTTCTCGTTGTGTGCTAATTGTAATAGGCATCATCCGGGGGATTGTTTGAGAAAGTGTGACAAGTGCAAGAGGAGTGGACATTTGGCTGTCGAGTGTAAAACTGGTATGAACATGTGTTATGGGTGCGAAAAAAAGGTCATTTCCGGAAGGATTGCCCAACTGCTAGTAAGACTAATGAACCTGCAAGAGGAAGAGCTTTCAACATTAACTCCAGTGAAGCTCGTGATGATCCTAAGCTAGTCACGGGTACGTTTCTTCTTGATAATCAACATGTTTATGTACTTTTCAATTCCGGAGCTGATAGAAGCTTTGTATCTAGAGATTTTTGCCATTATCTTAAGAATGTTGTATCATCACTAGAAAACTTATATTCCATAGAGCTAGGTAATGGTAATCTAATGAGTACTGATAAGGTTTACCGTGATTGTACTTTGACTTTGGCTGAAATGTCGTTTAAGATAGATGTGATACTGATTAAGCTAGGAAGTTTCGACCTTGTGGTTGGAATGGACTGGTTAGTCGAGAATAGAGCCGACATTGTTTGTCATCAGAAAGCGATTCGCATTCCTGTTACTGAAGGTGAACCTCTAATGGTGTATGGAGAGTGAAGTAATACGCCGTTACATTTCATTAACTGTTTGAAGGTGCAGAAACACATGAGAAAGGGTTGTCTTGCTATGCTGGTTCATGTGAGCAAAACTGAATCTGAAGGCAAGAAAATCGAAGATGTGCCCATTGTTAGAGAATTTCTCGATGTTTTTCCATATGAGTTACCCGGATTACCTCCGACTAGAGATGTAGAGTTCCAGATTGATTTAGTTCCGGGAACGGCGCCAGTAGCACCCGCACCGTATAGAGTTGTACCACTCGAATTACAAGAGTTATCTAGTCAACTACAAGAACTTTTAGATAAAGGATTCATTCGACCGAGCTCGTCACCATGGGGAGCTCCAGTACTGTTTGTGAAGAAGAAGGATGGATCTATGAGACTCTGTATTGATTATAGGGAGTTGAATAAGTTGACTATCAAGAATAGATATCCATTACCGAGGATTGATGACTTGTTTGATCAATTGCAAGGATCGGTCTATTATTATAAGATCAATCTAAGGTCAAGTTATCATCAGATGAGAGTGAAGGAAGCGGATATACCAAAGACAACATTTAGGACACGCTATGGTCATCATGAATTTACCGTAATGCCGTTTGGATTGACGAACGCACCGGCTGTGTTCATGGATCTCATGAACCGATGTGTGTAAGCCATATCTAGACAAGTTTGTTATAGTGTTTATCGATGATATATTGGTATACTCTAAAAATGAGAAAGAACATGAGCAACATCTCCGTTTGTTACTCGAGATGCTCAGGAAGGAGCAGTTGTACGCGAAATTTTCGAAATGTGACTTTTGGTTAGGAGAAGTGTAATTTTTGGGTCATATCGTGGGAGTCAATGGTATTCAAGTTGATCCTGCGAAGATAGAGACAGTAAAGAAATGGGAGACTCCTAAGTCGCCAACGCAGATACGATAATTTTTAGGACTTGCTGGTTACTATAGAAGATTCATTGAGGGATTTTCTACTATTGCCCGACCATTAACAGCATTGACTCACAAGGGTAAGAGGTATGAATGGACCGCGTTGCATGAAGCTGCATTCCAGTTGTTAAAAGAGAAGTTAACGACTGCGCAGATTTTTTCTTTGCCCGAAGGAACTGAGGATTTCGTCGTCTACTGCGATGCTTCACTAGAAGGTTTTGGTTGCGTGTTGATGCAATGTACGAAAGTGATTGCTTATCATCCCTACAATTGAAGATACATGAGTTGAACTATACGACTCACGATCTAGAACTTGGTGCTGTAGTTTTTGCACTGAAAATGTGGAGACATTATCTGTATGGTACTAAGTTCACTGTATTCACTGATCACAAGAGTCTGCAGCATATTTTCGATCAGAAACAGCTTAATATGAGACAGAGACGTTGGATCGAATTGTTGAACGATTACGATTGTGACATTAGCTATCATCCCGGTAAGGCTAATGTAGTGGCAGATGCTTTGAGTAGGAAGGAGAGAGTTAAGCCTATTCGAGTTAGTATGTTGAATTTGACTATTCGAAGGAACCTTACTTCTCAGATATGTGACGCACAACTAGAGGCGTTGAAAGAAGAGAACGTTGCTACCGAATCACTTCGAGGAATTGATAAGAAGTTTGTTACTCGAGACGATGGAACCCGGGATATGGGTACCGAAATTTGGTGGATTAAGGGAACTAGTGATAGAAAAGGCACACAAGACGAGATATTCTATTCACCCTGGATCTGACAAGATGTACCAAGATCTTAAGGCACTGTATTGGTGGCCTAATATGAAAGCCAAAATCGCTACTTATGTTGGTAAGTGCTTGACTTGTGCTAAAGTTAAGGCAGAGCATCAGAAACTGTCAGGTTTGTCGACACAACCAGAAATTCCCCTATGGAAGTGGGAGAATATTACAATGGATTTTATCACTAAGTTGCCTAAAACGGTAGGAGGTTATGATACGATTTGGGTTATCATTGATCGTCTTATAAAGTCTGCTCATTTTCTACCGATTAAGGAAACGGATAAGATGGAGAGGTTGGCACAGATATACATAAAGGAAGTAGTTTCACGAAATGGAGTGCCGCTATCCATTATTTCTGACAGATATAGTTGATTTACATCTAGATTTTGGCAAGCTTTGCAAGAAGCTATGGGAACTCATTTAGACATGAGTACAGCCTACCATCCGCAGACTGATGGGCAAAGTGAGAGGACAATTCAGACATTAGAAGACATGTTAAGAGCATGTGTGATTGATTTCGGAATAGGATGGGATAGACATCTACTGTTAGTAGAGTTTTCCTAAAACAATAGTTATCACGCAAGTATAAAGGTAGCACCTTTTGAAGCACTGTATGGCAGAAAGTGCAGATCACCTTTATGTTGGACTGAGTTAGGAGATAGTCAATTAACTGGTCCTGAGATTGTACATGAAACGACTGAGAAAATCGTGCAGATTCGAGAAAGAATGAAGGTAGCACGAGATCGTCAAAAGAGCTATGCAGATCTTAAGAGGAAAGATTAGGAATTTTAGGTTGGAGATAAGGTTATGCTTAAGGTGTCACCCTGGAAGGGTGTAGTGCGCTTTGGCAAGAGAGGAAAGTTAAGTCCGAGGTATATTGGACCGTTTGAGATTACCAAAAGAATTGGACCGGTAGCGTATAGATTGAAACTACCGCAGGAACTTAGCGAGATTCACGATACTTTTCATGTTTCTAATTTGAAGAGATGCTCATCGGATGAAAGTTTGGTAATTCCATTAGATGAAGTGCAAGTAGATCCTAAGCTTAATTTCATTGAAGAGCCTGCTGAGATTATAGATCGCGAGGTTAAGCAACTAAAGCAAAGCAGAATTCCACTGGTAAAGGTTTGATGGAATGCCCGAAAAGGACCAGAATTCACGTGGGAGCATGAAGACCAGATGAGGCTTAAGTATCCGCAACTGTTTCCCGAGGAGACGACTACGGCGGATGACCACTAAAATTTCGGGACGAAATTTTTCATAACAGGTGGGTAATGTAACAACCCGACTTTTTCCGTTTGCTATCGTTAATTGTCCGTTAAGTATTTAACGGTGATTGCTTAGATTTGTGTATTTAAATTAAATACATACTTATTAGAGGAATGTTTGAATTAATATGTTATATTAATTTACGAACTTATTTCAGTTAGCGAAATAACTAGAAACGTTACGATTAAGTTTATCGTCTAGAAAGCTTTTCAGTTTACGGAACTCAGAAAAACGACACAATAATTATTTTCGATAATTATTAACTTTAAGAAAATTATTTTTAATTTATTATTTATTTAATGAATTAAACTCGGTGATTGCGTTTCAACGACTAGTTAATGTTCCGGAGACCCGGTACGATTAACGAAAACGAAACGGACCACGCGCTTATGAGTAATTTAGCAAAACCGAGCCCAGAATACCCTAGGTGGGCCATTCGGCTAACCACCCCCCTTAGCCCCTTAGAAATTGTGACTTGGTCTCCTAGTGTGCTTGTGGACTTGTAATTAGGCCCTAATCCAACATTTAAATAGCAAGGAAATCCCACAAACCCTCATTCTTGTTTTTTTTGGTCGATTTTGCTTCCCCCTTCCTCCTTGTGACCGTCGACACCCATCACCACCATAATTCCATCATCAACTCAAAATTAGATAAAGTTTTGTGCATCAAAGTTGCTCGTTACATCATTCTACATCTAGTATTGTGCATTGATTGTGCTAGAAAGGTATAATTGTAAACCCAAATCTCTATAAATTAGTTTTTTGATCAATTACATAGTGTATTAGAGTCTAGTGCTCAATTAATGATGTCTAGTGTTGTTAATTGTTGATTGATTGCGTAATTAATGTTGTTTGATTGAAAAACGAACTTTTTTTATTGATGATCTGAGTAAATTAATATGAGATATGACTTTGTAATATGTTTAATTAGAAAGATATCGAAAAGTTATTAATTTTAGACTCCGATTTTGCGTGATTTCGTTATCGTATGCTCAAGATATGCGTAATCGAAGTTTACGTTAGGGTTTGCATGAAATCCGAATTTTCTGAGTAACATGCTATTTGTTTTTGCTTGTATAAAGTGTACTAATGTATTTCTTGTAAAAAGTTATTCAATTTAGACTAAAGATTTGCGTCGAAAGGTTATGTAATGCTTCCGTTATGATAAAACGAATATTTGATTTGTAAAGTATGCTGAATCAGTTTTTAAGTTCAAGTAAAAATTTCTAGAATGAACTAGGAATTTATTTAGACTTTTATCTTCTGTAATACGCTATTTTATATGTTACTTGACATGTTTCATTTGTATGCGAACTTGCGAGAACATGATTTGCCATGAGATAAATGCTCGTCTAAATGATATGTCCGATTGATGGTCAAAAACTGATGAGTCTGTAATGTTTTGCAAATCAGTACGAATTGGCTAAAGCAATGCTTCTAATTATTTTATCACGTAAATTTTGAGATGTCTGGAGATAATACCAATTGGCCGTTCATTAAAATCTATTTTCTATATTTTTTGAAAAATGTTTAAAAACTGACGCTCGAGCAGAAATTTCTATAATGAACTCAGACTTGATCCCTTCTGACTTCTGACTTTTAATTATCGTATGAGGCTTTGGCTGGACTTTTTGGAATTGATTTTAAGTCATTTATGATCTGTAGTTGATCATAATTTTATGAATTATGTGCTATGTGCTATGAGTGTATTTCTTTACGACCTATGATTTTCGAAGGATTACTCTAAGGTACGGAAAATGCGATTTGCTAAACTGCGAGCGTTAACATGTTATACGACCTATGTTTGACTTATTGACCATGTTTGCATGACCTACTGAGATGTTTGACTTTATTTGACCACTTTGACTGAGTTGACTTTTGGTTTGACTTTGATTGACTTTTGTTGACTTGCTTGGATTAGTTGACTTTTACTTATTCGTTGAGTCAGTCTGAGCACTAGGACTTTGCGTACACTATGGGTTGACAAAGTTTGACCTATTAGTGTATACTTAAGATGATTTACTTGATTAGGTTGCGTTGTTCAGTCGAGAGTTTCGACAACAGTACGATTTGCTAAGATCTTTACGAGTGCTTTTGCTAAGGTGAGTCTACAGTCCCTACTACATTTTTATAGGGATGAGATGCATGCTTTTTACAAATGTTTTATGTGTTTGGCATAAGTAACTTATTAAGAATATATATATGAGTTCAGATCAAAAATCCCTTAGCTTGATTATATTAATTACTTTGTAAGCTCGACTTATAGGGACGGTACCGTTAGGTTTGACAAACCTCACCGTAACATTAAACAAGTGCTTATATTCGCATTTAAATAGTTTTCTTTTAAGATGTTTGGGTTCATATAAGTTAGTCATTAACGTCAAATGTTTCCAGTTACATTATCTTTAATAAATGACTTTGTTTTAATGATTAATGCGAATACTTTTCGGAAACGTCTCATATAGAGGGCGTGACCACTAAACTATGGGACCAGGAGTTAATATTCTGTTAGTGGATTCTGACGGGGTATTACAATTTTGAACTCGTTTTTGGGGTTTAATTTGGGAGTATTTGTGTCTTTTCACTTTAGGGTCGGTTTGGGATCATCAAAACTGATCCAAGGCTCTTTTAAGCCTCATTTTCACCCACACAAAACACTTCCATCTTAGTTTAGAGAAAGAGGGTGACTTTTAGTGTGAGAAAGCTTGATTTGTAGAAGAAGAAGTGGAAATCTCACCTAAGTGCTAGTGTTAAAGTTGTTCATCTCGTTCCTAGCTACATTTTGGTAGTGGTGGTAAGTTCTAACTCCGATTTTCATTGTTTGATTCTTGTTTGGGTTAGGGTTTATGTTAGTGATGAGTTGTAGAACCTACTTCTTGTGATTTTGGGGGTTTTTGGGAAAGATTCATGTAAGTAAACCCAATTTGGTGACTTAGGGTTTTGATTGATGAAATTGTAAGTTTGGGTCTTACTTGTATTGGTTTAGACCTTAGAACACTTGTGTACTAGCGATTTTGGTGTTATGTTGACTTGATTTTGGGTGTAAACTCTAATTTAGGTCAAAATGGGTTATGTGTTGAAATGGGTCAAGTGTTCTTGATTTTTGGTGAATCAAGTATGTAAATACTTGGTTTAGGTGTTAATTAGTGTTTTGGAAATATACTCACTAGTCGTTAGTGATTTTGGGCGTTTTTATGACTTTGGTCAAAATGGGTTGACTTTGATTGGGTCGAATTTTGGTAATGAAGCTAATTTTGGATAAATGGATGTTAAACACTTTTGTTAAGTGTTAAATGACGTTTTTGAATGAAAGAAATCACGGGAAGTGATTTTGGATTAAAATGGTATTTTAACATAAGTCAAACGTAGTCAAACGCAATATGGGTCAATATTGCACGTGTAGTGGTTTTTGTGTAAATGACGTTCGAAATGATTACTACCTAAGTAGTAATTTAGTGTTAAGACCTAGGTTGGTCTAAATGGTGTGATAGGTCAGATCATATTGAGATTAGAAGAAGAGACAAGTTAGAATGAGATTCAGTATGCATGAAGGAGACTCGGTATAAGAGAGAATCAATAAGATTTACATTCCACAGCTTCTAGAACTCGTTTACAATGCAATGGCTATCTAATTAGGACTACATAGGTTCCTTATATAGCCCTCTTCTAAGGAACCTTCATTTAAGCATGTTTCTGTTGAGTCCCCAAAATAATTAAGGATTTAATTATGACAAAACTGTAATTTATTTGCACTAAAATGTTATGTGCAGCCAGCACAAGTTTGTTTATGTATAGACAGCAGATATTGCTGTGTCGAGTGTTTAGTTTGCTGCCTAGTCTACCAGCACAAGGTAGACAGTTTAAGCACATGATGTGTACTCAGCAATTCAAGAGTATCAAGTGTCTTAGCAATGAAGAACCAGCATAGCTGGAATGCAGCTTACTACACAAGACAGCTATGCTCCATTACAAGCATACTGGTTTCCTGAGTGGTCTACATCAATCGTACTATTCAACAGAAGTCAAAGACAAAGTTGAACAGAAAAGGACACGCGTCGGCGGCTGACAAGTGACCTTACAATACCACGTGGGAATGCAAAAGTTTAACGCATGTGCAGACATGTGTTATACTTTGTCAATGCTAACATTCTATTTGTTTAAATAAATAGTGGTGCCAAACCAAATTGGGGTGTTCCTGCAAATAGCTACCAAAGAGAAAAGAGGAGAGCACGCTCTCTGATGCAGTTGTCCCCACAAGTACAGACATCCTATGTACCAATGGATAATAGAACAATTACACGGATAATAGGACTAGTATAAATTGATGTATCCACTATTGTAACAACTAGTGGTGTGGGTTTGTTTATTTAGAGTCCAAAACGTGTAATAGCTTAGAACATCCTCTGTAGCTATACTTAGGTAAATCTATATCAACCAACTATCATTCCGCCAAGGATAGTTGTAATTCTTTGTGATTTAATCAATAAAGAATAACCGTTGAAAAATTACCTTTGACTCTATTTAATCTATTTGCTTGAATACTAAATTGTGTTTAACTGTTAAGTTAATTAAAGAGAATTTTATTCAACCCCCCCCCCCCCCCCCCACCCCTCTACAATACTCCTGTTGCTTATCAAGGGACCAACAACTGGTATCAGAGCATCAGTCTTGATAATTTAATATCTTGGATCTGAATTCTCTAATGGTTGCATATTCAAATACAGCTTACCTTGAAAATGGCTCATCCAATAGACCACCCAAATTTGATGAAGATGAGTATGAAACTTGGAAGGCAAGGTTCATGCTTCACCTAGAGTCTATTGACCCACTCATGCCTGGTATTGCCACAGATGGTCCATTTGTCCCAACTGAGACTATTGATAGCATTCCAACTACTGCTGACACTCCTGCCATTCCTGGCAGAGAGGTTGTTCGCACTTCAGCCAAATGGGATGCTGAGGACAAATG
The DNA here is from genome assembly GCF_046630445.1 of Rutidosis leptorrhynchoides. Lineage (NCBI taxonomy): Eukaryota > Viridiplantae > Streptophyta > Magnoliopsida > Asterales > Asteraceae > Rutidosis > Rutidosis leptorrhynchoides. The sequence goes on from NC_092334.1 coordinate 224,987,717, forward strand.
TCATATTAGACTTGACCCTAAGATCAGAACTCTGTTAGCTATAACTTTACCTAACCACCTATTTAAACTGATTAAGGGAAAACTGAATGCTAAGCTTATGTTAGACTATCTAGATGTTACTTATGAAGGCATGGATGAGGTTAGGCAGAACAAGATTATTGCTTTGAAAAGTGAGTATGAAATGTTCTTTGCCTATAAGAATGAGACTCTTAAGCAAACCTTTATTAGGTTTAACTCCTTAGTTGCAGACCTACTTACTTTGAAAATCACATATACTGATTTTGAACAAGTAAACAAATTCATTGACTCACTGTCTACTAAAAGGAAACATGTGACTGACCCTCTAAGAACCACCCAGACTTTAAAGAACTTTAACATGTCTTCTCTCTATGGTACACTTTGGAACCATGAGAAGGCAGAAGCTAAACTTGAACTAAACTTGAAAGAAAACTTTAAGTCTGCCCCCTCCACTTTAAAATCTTCTAAAATAGATGATACTGCTCTTATTGCTGCTGCTAAAAAGAAAGCTCAAAAGGCTTTACTGGTTCAAAAGTTGACAGCAGAAGAAGAGTCACCTGAAGATGATGTGGAGAGTGGTACTGGGTCTGAAGAGAGCAGTGATGATGAAAATGATGTGGAAGGGTTTGCTGAAGGTATGGCTTTACTGGCTAGGCAGTTTAAAAGGTTTAATCGTAATAGAACCAGCAAGTCATACAAAGGGAGTAAGAAGCCTAGTGCTAGGTATAATAGCAAATCAGTCAAAGGTCCTAAATCTGAGTGTTACAATTGTGGGAAAGTTAGACATTTTGTTGCTGAATGTATGTCCAGGAAACCTTCAATCTCACATGCTAACTCTTTCTCAAAAGCTGATAAGTACAAGAACAAGTACAAAGCTATGAAAGCTCAGATGAAGGAAAATACAAAGACTGATAAGAAGGAAAAGAAGCCAGAAAAGGTTTTAGTTGCTGAGCATCATGACTGAGATGAAACCAGATCTTCTTCATCTTCTAACAGTGATACTGATGATGATGATGATGATGATGATGATGGTTATGCTTCTAGTAAAAAGTTGTGTTTAATGGCCAAGGAGGTCGAGGAGTCTGATGAGGATGATAATGGTAGTACATTTGTGTCTGATATGAGGGAAGCTGACCTAAAAAAGGATTCACCTCAATGGAAAACTGAAATGCTGTATAAGGTTGATAATTTTTGAACTTATACTAATGATGAAAAAGATGAAATATTTGACTACCTAAGAGTTGATCTATGTAGAGGCAGTAAACGTGAGGAAGTTTTGAAAAATGATAACAAATCTTTAAATGATAAACTTAAAAGCAAAAATGATGAAATTAAGATCTTGAAGGATGAAATTTCAAAACTGTAAAAATTAAATTTTGCTTTAAAGTCTCTTTACGTTGAGGCAACAGATGTTAAGAACCAGTTAAACGACCTCAAGAAGGTTGTTGCTTCATGGTGTACATCTGCTCAACACATAGCTAAGTATGTAAATGAGCAGGTGCCTGCCCAAGTTGAAGCCTTCTTTGCTGGTGACTCTGCTGCTGCTGCTCTTGCAGAAGTTACTTTTATGGACCCCATTCTTGAAACTGATCCTGAAGCTGTCGTTCCAAATACTTTTTCCAAGATAGTTAAAGGTAAAAAGGTCTTAACAAATAAGTTTGTCAGACCTACAGAGACCCCACCACCGTCCATGAAAGACATTTTGGAGGATGAAGTAAAAGCCAAAGAAACCAGTACTTCAATTGATGAAACTACTGATCCCTCAAGCATTTACTATATAACTCCAAAAGAAAGACGCATTAAAAGGGAAATCACTGAAAACAATCAAAGAAAGTCGAAAACAATTGATTCCCCTTCGTGTTCAAATTCCACCAATGCTGAGCCAGCTGATGATAATTGTACTGGTCAACCAGTAGCTGCTGACAAGCCAGCAATCAAGATTCACACGAATCGACCGGTATCAGCTGACGGGTCAGTAACTTCCCACACTGGCTCGCTGAACAACAAAGGCAAAGCAGTAAACCATGATTATGGTACTGGTTCTAAAAAGAAAGCTGCCCTTAAGGGAAAAGCTAAAGTGAACCAAATTGTGGAATCATGTGCTGAGTCATCTATGTAGTGACCCGAACTTTTCCATGTTTATATATATTAAATGAAATTGATATTTACATGATTAAATGTTTCCAACATGTTAAACAATCAAACTTGTTAAGACTTGATTATTTGAAATGAGTGTCATGTAGACAATTGACCACCCAAGTTGACCGGCGATTCACAAACGTTAAAACTTGTAAAAACTATATATATATATATATATATATATATATATATATATATATATATATATATATATATATATATATATATATATATATATATATATATATATATATATATATATATAACATGATATTATGATAAGTAAGTATATCACTAGGTATATTAACAATGAGTTATATACATAAAAATGAGACTACTAAGTTAAGAAACTCGAAACTATATATATAACGATTATCGTTATAACAACGTCTTACTAAATACATATGTATCATATTAAGATATTATTACACTATATTTAACATGATAAAATTATAATTATATATATCATTAAGTATATTAACAATGATCTACATATGTAAAACAAGACTACTAACTTAAGAATTTCGAAACAATATATATACGTAACGATTATCGTTGTAATAGTATTTTAACATATATATATGATGTTAAGATATATTCATACACCATGTTATCATGTTAACATAACAATTTAACATCTCATTTAAGTATAATAATAATGAATTAATTACATTTAACAAGATCGCTAACTTAAATGTTTCAAAACAACACTTACATGTAACGACTAACGATGACTTAACGACTCAGTTAAAATGTATATACATGTAGTGTATTTAGATGTATTAGTACACTTTTGAAAGACTTAAAGACACATATCAAAGTACTTCTACTTAACAAAAATGCTTACAATTACATCCTCATTCATTTTCATCAACAATTCTACTCGTATGCACCCGTATTAGTCCTCGTACAATACACAGCTTCTAGATGTATATACTATTGGTATATACACTTCAATGATAAGCTCCTTAGTAGCCCATGTGAGTCATTAAACATGTGGGAACCATCCTTTGGCAACTAGCATGAAATATCTCACAAAATTACAAAAAATATTATAAATCATTCATGAATTATTTACATGAAAACAAACTTGCACATCCTTTATATCTAATCCATATACCAACGACCAAAAACACCTACAAACACTTTCATTCTTCAATTTTCTTCATCTAATTGATCTCTCTCAAGTTCAATCTTCAAGTTTTAAGTGTTCTTCATATATTCTATAAGTTCTAGTTTCATAAAACCAAAAACACTTTCAAGTTTGCAAGATTACTTCCAAGCTTTCTAATCCATTCCAAGTAATCATCCAAGATCAAGAAACTTTTGTTACTTACAGTAGGTTATCTCTATAATTCAAGGTAATACTCATATTTATACTTTGATTCAATTTCTATAACTATAAAAATCTTAATTCGAGCAGAAATCTTACTTGAACTTGTTTTCGTGTCATGATTCTACTTCAAGAACTTTCAAGCCATCCAAGAATCTTTTGAAGCTAGATCATTTCTTGTCACTTCCAGTAGGTTTACCTACTAAACTTAAGGTAGTAATGATGTTCATAACATCGTTCGATTCATACATATAAAGCTATCTTATTTGAAGATTTAAACTTGTAATCACTAGAACATAGTTTAGTTAATTCTACACTTGTTCGCAAATAAAGTTAATCCTTCTAACTTGACTTTTAAAATCAACTAAACACATATTCTATATCTATATGATATGCTAACTTAATGATTTAAAACCTGGAAACACGAAGAACACCGTAAAACCGGACATACGCAGTCGTAGTAACACCGCGGGCTGTTTTGGGTTAGTTAATTAAAAACTATGATAAACTTTGATTTAAAAGTTGTTCTTCTGGGAAAATGATTTTTCTTATGAACATGAAACTATATCCAAAAATCACGATTAAACTCAAAGTGGAAATATGTTTTTCAAAATGGTCATCAAGACGTCGTTCTTTCGACTAAAATGACTACCACTTATAATATTGACTTGTAACCTGTATTTCTGACTATAAACTTATACTTTTTCTGTTTAGATTCATAAACTTAAGTTCAATATGAAACCATAGCAACTTGAATCACTCAAAACGGATTTGAAACGAAGAAATGACGGGTAAAACAAAAATTGGATAAATTTGCTAGTTTTAGCTACGAAAATTTTGTAACAAATCTAGACTAAACATATCCTAACTAATTTATATTGTATTATACATATTATGAAATCTTGGGATACCATAGACACGTATACAATGTTTTGACATATCATATCGATCCATCTATATATATATATATATATATATATATATATATATATATATATATATATATATATATATATATATATATATATATATATATATATATATATATATTTCGGAACAACAATAGACACTCTATATGCAGTAATGTTTGAGTTAGCTATACAGGATTGAGGTTGATTCCAAAATAATATATATACTTTTAGTTGTGATCGAGTCTAAGACTTGTAGACACTGGGTCGTGGATTGATTCGAGATAGTATATATTGCTTTATTCTGTGCATCTAACTGTGGACAACTAGTTGTAGGTTACTAACGAGGACTGCTGACTTAACAAACTCAAATCATTAAAACATAATAAAAATGTTGTAAATATATTTTGAACATACTTTGATATATATATGTACATATTTGTTATAGGTTCGTGAATCGACCAGTGGCCAAGTCTTACTTCCCGACGAAGTAAAAATCTATGAAAGTGAGTTATAGTCCCACTTTTACAATCTAATATTTTTTTTTTGGGATGAGAATACATGCAGCTTTATAAATGTTTTACAAAATAGACATAAGTACGTAAAACTACATTCTATGGTTGGATTATTAAACCGAATATCGCCCTTCAAGTCTGGTAACCTAAGAATTAGGGAAATGGCCCCTAATTGACGCGAATCCTAAAGATAGATCTATTGGGCTTAACAACTCCCATTTAGGTTATGGATGGTTTAGTACTTCAAGATTATTATACAGGCGAGAGGTTCTGTTTTGGGGATATTCTATGCAATAAGTTAACGTCGGTTACCAGGTGTTCAACATATGCATGATTTTTATCTCTATGCAGTTTGCGAAATGCCTGATATGAGATGTGTTATAAAAATGAAATCTTGTGGTCTATTATTATGATTTGATAATATATAGGCTAAACCTATAACTCACCAACATTTTTGTTGACGTTTTAAGCATGTTTATTCTCAGGTGATTATTAAGAGCTTTCGCTGTTGCATACTAAAATAAGGACAAGATTTGGAGTCCATGCTTGTATGATATTGTGTAAAAACTGCATTCAAGAAACTTATTTTTGATGTAATATATGCTTATTGTAAACCATTATGTAATGGTCGTGTGTAAATGGTATATTTTAGATTATCATTATTTGATAATCTACGTAATGCTTTTTAAACCTTTATCGATAAAATAAAGGTTATGGTTGTTTTAAAAATGAATGTAGTCTTTGAAAAACATCTCATATAGAGGTCAAAACCTCGCAACGAAATCAATTAATATGGAACGTTTATAATCAATATGAATGGGACATTTCAATCTATCACTGAGATTGTAAGTAACTAGAAGGGGGGGGGGGGGGGGGTTGAATAGTTACTTAATACGTTTTTACCAATTTTTTTATTGATCACCAAATTCGATTTTACTTTGATCAACCAACTCAACTCAAACTTGATGTGTGTAGTGTATATGTTCAAATGATAAATGAAGTAATGTAAAGAACATAGACACAAGGATTTATAGTGGGTCGGGTGGATGTTAACTAATCCACCTTAATCCACTCTCCGATTACACTAATCGAGATTTATTGCTTCACTAAGCACTTTTCTCCAAACCCGGTGAAGATCCAATTTACAAGTCTTCAATCTTCTTTAGTAGACAACAAACCTAATCTTTCTATCCCTTTGAAAGATCAACTCCAACCTAGATCAACTTGTCTTCACCTTCGAAAAGTATTAATCTCCAAATAAGATTAATCAACTTCCTAAGTCTCTTTAAAGAAGTAGATCACTAAGCTAGCCTATGCTTCCACTAATTGAAGTTACAAGACTTAAACACTATGCAATGATTATCCTAACACAATACTAGGACACACATTACATTAAGTAAACTCACAAGATAAATGATTTTGATTAGTAAGTTTACAATAACCCAATTCTATATCTATAAGATCATAGAATCTTCTCTTGCTTGATCACATTTGAGTAGTAGTTGATGCACTTGTGATCACTGGAGATAAGCCTTTGAAATATGCAAGAGGGTCAATTTCAAATGCTCTTAAATGTTTACCTTTTATAGTGGGATTCAAAAAATAGCCGTTGACACTCGGTTGCCTGCACGCTTGACCGTGGTGTGACCATGCGCGCTCCAGTCCAAAATTGATATCCGTTGTATAGCCGTTTGACTCAGATTTGAACACCACATTTTGGCACCTTTACTCCTTCTAGCACCTGCAAAAGAAATGAAACATCCTATACAAGTACTATATGCATTAAGTGTGTGAGATTTGGTCTTATTGCATGAAAGTGAATAATCATTCCAAAAGTGGCAAACTCAACATTCTTGGAGAAGTGTCTTGATTGATATTTAGGGAAATTTCAGTTTGGTCAAGACTTAGTTAGTCACATTAATGCTCTTGGTTCAATTCTAAAGGCTAGTCACTATATCATTAACTTCCTAGTTCTAATTAATCACAAGTCATGTTTCATTTGAGTTTAGTTAGGGATTAATTGAATAATATCTCTTTAAGATAATCATGAAGTATGTAGAGACATTAAGGTAAAGTTATTCTTGAACAAGCAATCACACTTAGTTACTTAGATTAGACCAAATAGACAACTGACAATAGTTTCATTGTGAACCATTTTACATTTAATCTATTGGAGTAGGTTAGTTACTTGAATCATAACTAATGAGCACATGGCAAACATATTAATCAAGTTGACATATTTATGAGTATTAAGCATTGTTAGCAAGTAGCAAGTAATACTCACCTAGCAAGAGATAGTTATTCTAGGATCAATCATATAGATACTTGCACAACTTATAATTCAAGCACTTAATAAGTTTAATGTGCAATATAACACTTTACATGATTAATGTGTAAGTACACATTAATGTCCAACACATGCACAAGGGAAGAGCAATCTCTAGTTGGGACTTGGTGACCATCCTAAATGTATCTAAGTGTGTTTTAGGATTACAAGTCATTTCTAGTTTAATCTTGAGAGCATGGTTCTTGATTTAGCCTTAATTAATCACTAAGTCATTTCTAATAGCAATTATTGTTCTAGTGATATTGGCTTAAGTGTGTTGGTACTTGATGATCATACTAAGGATATCTAGATAAGAATTAAGATCACAAGTTGTTGATTAACACTTATGTGTTATGCCTAATATTGGTTAATTTGTCATTAAGATGCCATTAGGCATAATTAATCACAATTAGTGTTTTTATGACCAAAACTCAATTGAGTATGGAGAAGGAATCTATTCTAAGCATGTTAAGAAAGGTTTCATGAATTATAGATGTCGGGAAATAGTCAAACTTTATTTGGTCAAATACTGTGACAGAAGAAACTGCGGTCGCACTGCGGTTGACCGTGGTGGCGACCGTGCAACTTGTTTTCACAAAACTGCGTTGCAATTCAGTTTGAGGTTTCACGGTTGACTATGCGGTCGACCGTACCTTGACCGTGTGTTTTCCTGAACTTTTTATTTCATTCTTAATCCTATGTTTGACTTGGTCATTTGCAAGATAAATTATGGATTAGTGACCTTGCGTGTTTTATGTTAAGATGTCAGTTATCTCTTATGCATATGTATGTGTCATCATCAAAACATATTCTTTGGTTAATTACACTTTGGTTAATCATACCTAAGTTTATTGTTTAGTGTATTAACCCACATTCAACCAACATTCTCCCCCTTTTTGATGATGACAAACATACAAGTAATGAGGGACATTTTGCTATAAATACGCAAGTGTTAACAATCACTTGTATCCATCTTTCTCCCCCTTTTGTCGAAGAAAAAAAGTTAGCTCCCCTAGAACTAAGCTCGCCCTTAGAACAAAACTCCCCCTTAAATTATGCACGTTGGAAAAACATATATATTAAAACACAACAAGCACACATTTTATTTAAATCACATACTAAGCACAGATAATTCATAGATAATACGTGACAGTCAAGAGACGTTCAATTATTGTGATGAGAGGATTGACCATTGTCTTTGTCCTCAAGCCGTGATAATCTACGACCAAGTTTTAGAATGTTGCATGTATTACACTGTTTTGTCCCTGTGTCGAAAGAGAACAAAAGTTGGGCGGATTTTCAAGAGGAGGTTCTTGGATATGCTTGGTTGAAGCTTTGCATATTGGATATGAAGAGACTTGAATGGAATGATGAAATGGAGATGTCATTCCAACATATGCGAAAAGCTTGTTTAGATGTGAGAATGTTGACTTGCATGTTGCATTCTTGATGCCATGAAGTGTGCAACATTTACTTTCGTAGAGTTCAGAAGATACCATATGAAGGTGACTTCATTTGCATCCAGTCGATCCAGTAGTTCCCCTTATCCGTAAACATTTGAAGTGATGATCTGCTGCCAAAGATCATACATTGATGCAAGATGTTGACAAAGGAATCCATCCTTTTTGATGAATTCAGGTCTAAGAGTTTCGTTGCACATAATGTCTAGTGCATTGTGTTTCTTTACCCATTTATGAAATTCATTGAATGAATTTGGGTCTAGAAAGAATGTTCGACCTTCAGTCGGAACATCCATAATATTTCTAAATTCTTTAAGCGTTAATGAATAACTTCTCCCATAAAGAGAAAATAAGATTTTCTCATTATTGTGTGAGAATTGAAAATTCTCAAAGAATTCATTGATGTGAAGAGGATAGAGTGATCCTCTTAGATTGAGAAAGACATCCCACTTGATGTTTGTGAAGCTTTCAAGAGAGTAGGTAGTAAGATGATGAGTAAGAACTTCTCTCCCTTCAACAATAGACCTCATTCTGAAGAGCTTTTATTTTTCAAAGAGATGTTTGGAGTAATTGAAGTGGGTGTGAATTTGTTAAATGCAATTGCTTTAATAGACAAATGATGAATGTTGTCTTGGAAAACTTTTAATGAGGTAGGTAGCTGAATTGAGAGCACTTTGACAGAGATATCAATTTGTCCTTTTGCAATCTATTGATCATTGAATTTATGCAAGAGTGTTAGGACAAATCAATCGTGTCAGGTGTTCTGCGATCGAACCACGGTCAACCGTGGGACCAACCGTACAGTGATAGAATTATATTTTTGCAAGCAAAATCAACTTAAGCACATAATAAGCATCACATAATCAAAATCAACTTAAGCACAAAATAAACACCACGTTACTAGTTATCTTACACATAATTGTTTTAGTGCCAACATTTAAGCACTTCACATAGTACTCAACTAAGGATTATTATCCCAAACACGCAAGTTAAGACCTATTACAAGAAATTGTTTTGACAAATCCTTTCAACGCTTTCTTGAACCTAGAGTGATTTTCACTAATCTCTTCCTCTCGCTTCAGAATCCTGTCGATCTTGGTTTCAAAATTCGAATTAACAAATTCTTGATGTTCCCGTAAGTTTACTTCCTCATCTTCTATCTCCTCTTCATATGATTCTTCCTCTGGTTGATAGTTCTCAATCTCTTCAAGGTCCTCTTGAAGACTCGATCCTCTTCCACGAGAGGATTCTCCTAGACGACCACTTCGGATGATGGTTGATGTATCCAGTAGCTCGAATGAAGGTTGTTGAACAATAACGTGCGTCACTTTGAGGTAGCTGAACAAGCTGTTTAGATGCATTCCATAAGGAATAGATCTAGTTGATTCAGTCATTAGGTTACTCATTCGGGATGCCATCAGAAACGGCACATTAATCTTCACATTTAATTCCACATGACAAAAATCTGGGTAACATGAATGTTAGCATGATTTCCCAGCCTGCAGTAGATGTTGTGGTCAATGATTTTGTTCAAGATATCCAGATCTAATCGGAGATCCTTTCCGGTTAGTCTCTTGGATAGGATTTCTGAGTGATTGGCGTTAGGTTTGCAAAGTAAGGTTAGTACTTCGGTAGGTTGAATAAACCCAGGAAGATGTTCTAGTTTGTGTCGTCTACTGTAGAACTCCATTCCTTCAGTAGGAACACCCAGAATTTCACCAAACATTCAGAGAGGAAATTCCCACCACTTTTTGTTAAGATGAAATCTTATCATCTTAGTTTCTATGTTGAAGCTATAGTTGGCATAGAACTCTGTTATCAACTCGGGATATATAGGCCCATTGATTAGAACGAACGAACCTAGATCCCTCTGAAATAGCTTGTCAATTACTTCAGGGAATGCTTCAAGACTTATGATTCTTCCTTCTGCTATTGCTCTTATTTTGAGCCATTTCTTGTTATATGTCGTATGTTGTCTCACATCAGTTGGAGGATTATATCTATTCTCTCCTTCTCTAGATTGAGCATCTCGGGTCCTTGCCATTTTCTACACAATGATACTTCAAATTAATTCAAAGTGTATAATTTCAATTGTAGGCAACACGTTTTGAAAACTTTAATCATCATCAATACTTAGGTGTTTTGATGTTAATATTCTTCACATTTTCACTCTTTATTAGTGTCAATGAGTTTGCAACTAGATTAAAATTTTCACAAAGTTCATATGTGTTTTAGACTTTTGAGATCATGATCAACACATGTTTTGACATTCAACATTATCACACTCAATTAGCAACCATGTCATTTATATCATATGAACAATGCTTCTATGAAAATCTAACCTAGATGTATAATGAACTCTAGAATTATCCAAAGTTAAATCAATGCATAGATATACAATAATCATTACTACAATCGTTTCTAAATTGTTCTTCAAGAATAATTTTAACTGTTTGCATCAATTTAGGTTTTGATTCATTCTAGTTAGGGTTTCTTCATAACCCTAATTCATCATACAAATACAATTGAATGTTAGGAAAGTAAGGATTAATCATACTGAAAGTAGGAATTAAAATTGAGGAAATGAGCGTTCTTCTCCGTGAGGTCGATCTCCTCAGCCGTGTGTAGGTGTGTGTGTTTTGAAGTGGGTTAAAAGAAATAAAAGTGAGGGTTTAATTTAATTTAAAACAGAATCAGACCACGCACGATGAAGCACGGTCGACCGTGGTGTTAGCCGTGTAGATATTTTTCCACGCACAGGACAGGAGTCTGCGGTCTGCCATGGTGCTTCCGTGGATCCTTCTGATCACTCGTTCTTCACTTCTTCTTTCTTCGAACACGTTTTGACGATTCTTAGGTTCTATAGAATACTTGAGGACAGGTTTTTTTTTCCTAACATTGAATGATTACATCCTCCCGATGTTTAATCATCAATGACACGTAATATACTATATCTATATGTATATTTATATTCAATCACACATCGTATACACACAATGCATCAATCTAGTATTTAGCATGCAAAACATGTTTTCACATAAACACACAATCCTAAGGCAAGTAAGCTTCCTACACTTGATCTTTTAAAATCATTTTTCAAAAACAATTTGCATTTGTAAGAAAAACCTTTCATTTATACAAAGTCTTGTGACAAGGTTATTTTCATTAGCATTTTGATCATTGATTTTGATTAATTTTAAGATTACCCAATCCTTTACTTATCCCTACCATGGAATTGCTATCTTGATCCATTTTTCCCATGTTTTCAATTTTCCTAATAATAGACAATGGACTTTGATTACAAGATTTGTGTTTGCTAGAGTCGTGACATACATTCATTTTATGTTTACCTCTTGATGAATCACAAATAGTTATCCTTTCAAGTTTTCTTTTCAAAGAGTTATTTTCATCAATTAAAACTTTGTTAAGTTGTCTAACTTTGTGTAATTCTTTCTCTAAAAGTTTTACTTTGTCACGACTACTATCATACACAAATTTAATGGACTTGTAATCATCTAACAATTCTTCATAATTAGAAGGATAGAGTACATGTACCTCATTGCAATCCATGCTTGAGACATCATCTTCTTTGAATGGAGATTCAACCTCTTATTCACTTTGACCATCTTGATCCACATCATTCCAAGAACTCATGAGACAAAAGTCTTCATCTTCATTCAACCCTTTTGCTTGAAAATCACCAACTTTTTTCAAACCCTTCTTTATTCCTCTACCCTTTAAACTCCTAGAGTTTAAATCTTCTTGAGAACATAGTGAGTCCCAACATTTTTTTGCACTTTCAAATGAAATTATCTTTAATCCTTCTTCACTAGGAAGAATTCCATGAAGTAGTGAAATTGTATCAAATAGTTTCAAAACATCATTGTTTTGAAAAGTTGACTTCACTAGTCTTGAACTAGCTTGTGGTACAAAGTCTCCTACTTTGATTATTCTCCATAAGTAGTAATTCTTGGATTTGAGATAATACTCAAATCTTGATTTCCGCACATCAATATTCATCTTATCAAAGATTGGTGCTTCTTTCACCAATTCTTCCAAATATCCCATAGTTTGAGTTGATCCGAGAATCGTTGACTCAAGTTTTTGCACAAAACGAAATTTGACGCTTTCGCGATCGTTTGTAGCGCAATGATTTGAGCAACCACTCTGATACCAATTGTAAGTAACTAGAGGGGGGTGAATAGCTACTTAATACGTTTTTACAAATTTTTCGATTGATCACCAAATTCGATTTTACTTTGATCAACCAACTCAACTCAAACTTGATGTGTGTAGTATATATGTTCAAATGATAAATGAAGTAATGTAAAGAACATAGACACAAGGATTTATAGTGGTTCGGGTGGATGTTAACTAATCCACCTTAATCCACTCTTCGATTACACTAATCAGGATTTGTTGCTTCACTAAGCACTTTTCTCCAAACCCGGTGGAGATCCGATTTCCAAGTCTTCAATCTTCTTTAGTAGACAATAAACATAATCTTTCTATCCCTTTGAAAGATCAACTCCAACCTAGATCAACTTGTCTTCACCTTGGACAAGTATTAATCTCTAAATAAGATTAATCAACTTCCCAAGTCCCTTTAAGGAAGTAGATCACTAAGCTAGCCTATGCTTCCACTAATTGAAGTTATAAGACTTATACACTCTGCAATGATTATCCTAACACAATACTAGGACACACATTACATTAAGTAAACTCACAAGATAAATGATTTTGATTTGTAAGTTTACAACAACCCAATTCTATATCTATAAGATCATAGAATCTTCTCTTGCTTGATCACATTTGAGTAGTAGTTGATGCACTTGTGATCACTGGAGATAAGCCTTTGAAATATGCAAGTGGGTCAACTTCAAATGCTCTTAAATGTTTGCCTTTTATAGTGGAATTCAAAAAATAGCCGTTGACACATGGTTGCCTGCACGGTCGATCGTGGTGCGACCGTGCGTGCTCCAGTCCAAAATTGGTATCCGTTGTATAGCCGTTTGACTCAGATTTGAATACCACATTTTGGCACCTTTACTCCTTCTAGCACCTGCAAAAGAAACCAAACATCCCATACAAGTACTATATGCATTAAGTGTGTGAGATTTGGTCTTATTGCATGAAAGTGACTAATCATTCCAAAAATGGCAAACTCAACATTCTTGGAGAAGTGTCTTGATTGATATTTAGGGAAATTTCATTTTGGTCAAGACTTAGTTAGTCACATTAATGCTCTTGGTTCAATTCTAAAGGCTAGTCACTATATCATTAACTTCCTAGTTCCAATTAATCACAAGTTATGTTTCATTTGAGTTTAGTTAGGGATTAATTGAATAATGTCTCTATAAGATAATCATGAAGTCTGTAGAGACATTAAGGTTAAGTTATTCTTGAACAAGCAATCACACTTAGTTACTTAGACTAGACCAAATAGACAATTGACTATAGTTTCAGTGTGAACCATTTTACACTTAATCTATTGGAGTAGGTTAGTTACTTGAATCCTAACTAATGAGCACATGGCAAACATATTAATCAAGTTGACATGTTTATGAGTATTAAGCATTGTTAGCAAGTAGCAAGTAATACTCACATAGCAAGAGATAGTTATTCTAGGATCAATCATATAGATACTTGCACAACTTATAATTCAAGCACTTAATAAGTTTAATGTGCAATATAACACATTACATGATTAATGTGTAAACACACATTAATGTCCAACACATGCACAAGAGAAGAGCAATCTCTAGTTGGGACTTGGTGACCATCCTAAATGTATCTAAGTGTATTTTAGGATTACAAGTCATTTCTAGTTTAATCTTGAGAGAATGGTTCTTTATTTAGCCTTAATTATTCACTAAGTCATTTCTAATAGCAATTATTGTTCTAGTGATATTGGCTTAAGTGTGTTGGTACTTGATGATCATACTAAGGATATCTAGATAAGAATTAAGATCACAAGTTGTTGATTAACACTTATGTGTTATGCCTAATCTTGGTTAATTTGCCATTAAGATGTCATTAGGCGTAATTAATCACAATTGGTGTTTTTATGACCAAAACTCAATTGAGTATGGAGAAGGCATCTATTCTAAGCATGTTGAGAAAGGTTTCATGAATTATAGATGTCGGGAACTAGTCAAACTTTATTTGGTCAAAAATGGTGACAGAAGAAACTGCGGTCGCACTGCGGTTGACCGTGGTGGCGACCGTGCAACTAATTTTCACAAAACTGCATTGCAATTCAGTTTGGGGTTTCACGATTGACTATGCGGTCGATCGTACCTCGACCGTGTGTTTTACTGAACTTTTAATTTCATTCTTAATCCTATGTTTGACTTGGTCATTTGCAAGATAAATTATGGATTAGTGACCTTGCGTGTTTTATGTTAAGATGTCAGTCATCACTTATGCATATGTATGTGTCATCATCAAAACATATTCTTTGGTTAATTACACTTTGGTTAATCATACTTAAGTTTATTGTTTAGTGTATTAACCCACATTCAACCAACAGAGATAATGACTGTCAAGCTTGACCAGTTCATAGCTGCCATATCTGAAAGCAGACCATATCTTACTGCACCCATTTACTAAGTGTATGACCAGTCATGGATACCGAATGTGAGAAAATGCTACAAGTGTTGCAGGAAGTTTCACTTAGCTAACCGGTGTACTCTAACCCTAACCCCATCTGCTGCTGCCTCTTCAAGCAAACCTGCAGACAGGAAGAGATCATAAAAGATGACCCTTCCAGAACCCATCCTTGGATGGGTTTCCAAAAAGAACTAATCTCTAAGCTACTATGCTGGGCATTCAAAACAAGCAAATCTGGTATCTCGATAGTGGATGTTCTAGACATATGACCGGAAGTAAGTCCCTGCTAATGGACTATCAAGAAAAAGATGGTCCAGTTGTATCATATGGAGATAATTCATTGGGTTACACAAAGGGTTTTGGTACTTTAACAAATGGGAATGTCACATTTTCAAATGTGGCATATGTCGTTTGGGCTTAAACATAATTTACTCAGCATAAGCCAACTGACAAGCAAAAGTAAGATAGTCCAATTCAGAAGGAAGATTGGTACTATTTTTGATAAGACAGGGAAGCCACTGTTGATACTTATTTTTATTCAAATGCAGCAGACAACCTCAAGTAGTTATGGCACAAGAGACTCTCACATCTCAACTTTAAAGATATTTACAAATTATCTAGTAAAAGTTTGGTGTCTGGGCTACCCACAATGTCTTATGTGAAGGACATATTGTGTCTGGGTTGTGAAAAAGGGAAGCATCACCATGCCTCATTCAAGTCGAAGCAGATTTCATCTGTTGAAAAACCATTTCACCTACTTCATATGGATATTTTTAGTCCTATTAATATAGCCAGGTGTAGTGGGAAGAAGTATAGACTAGTGATTGTTGATGAATATTTCAGATACACTTGGGTATTCTTTTTGAAACAAAAGAGTGAAGTTGCTGATGAAATTATCAATTTTATCAAAAGAATGGAACTACTGAATAGGCAACTGGTGAAGCAGCTTAGAAGTGATCATGGTACAGAATTCAGAAATGCTACATTGGAAGAATTTTGTGCTGACAAAGGTATTTCATTGAACTTTTCTGCTGTGAGAACACCTCAACAGAATGGTGTTGCAGAAAGAAGAAACAGAACTCTCATTGAAGCAGCAAGATCTATGTTGGCTGAGTCTGGGCTAAACAATTCATACTGGGCAGAAGCTGTGAACACTGCTTGTTTTACCCAGAATAGATCTTTAATAGTGAAAAGACATTAGAAAACTACTTATGAAGTTCTCAAACGCAGAAGACCCTCAATTTCATTTCTTCATGTATTTGGCACTCCCTGTTTCATTCTAAACAATAGGGATCAGCTAGGCAAGTTTGATGCTAAGGCTGATGAAGGTATATTTCCTGGATATTATTCCAACATGTCAAAGGAATATAGGGTTTTCAATAAAAGAAGGGGTTATTTTGAAGAATCAATTAATGTTACATTTGATGAAACTGCCCCTACTTCATCTTCTGGTAAGAAGATGAGGAGTTACTGTTTGAAGAGCCAACTCAGCAAACTCTAGATGATGAAGAAGAACCAGCAGCAAATCCATCACCAATCCATGTTGTTGGGTTCTCTGATGATGAGATGGAACACTCTGTTCCATCTGTGTCTAAACCAAGTGGACCTACTGGCTCTACTAAAGTTTTACAACTTGAGCATAGGTCTACTGGTTCTGAAGGATCTCAAGCTGTTACTGGTTACACTCATAATGAACAGCTGTCTCCCACTGCTGCTCATTCCTCTGAGCCAGCTGATGATCAAGATGATGTGTGTTCCACAACAAGCTCACCTGTTCATAACACTAGATGGACAAAGGAGCATCGAATTGAACAAGTTATTGGTAATCTGGCCAGTGGTGTTTAAATAAGAAGACATGCAACCAGCAATTTTTGTATGCATGTAAATTTTGTATCTACCATTGAACCTATATGTCCTGAAGAAGCAATCAAAGATCCAAGCTGGGCAGGAGCTATGCAAGAAGAGATCTTCCAGTTTGATAGGAATAAGGTTTGGACATTGGTACCTCAACCGAATGATGAAACTAAAAAGATCATTAGTACCAAGTGGGTTTTCAAAAATAAGATGGATGAAGATGGGATTGTGATTGCTATTATTATCATTATTATGAATGCGATATAAAAGAGTACTAAAAGCTATTAAACGAATCGATTAGGAAATAATAAGTATGAGTATCATGATGAAATTTAAAATATTGATTTAGATAAAATTATCGTTTTCATTATTTTTATCACTATTATTATTATTAAAAGTATCATTAATATTAAAACTATTATTTTTATTAAAAATTATCATTTTTAATAGAAATATTATTGTTATTATAAAATATCATTATTATTATCATTTTAGTATTATTATTATTTAAAATTATCATTTTGAATAGAAATATTATTTTTATATAAAATATTATTATTGCGGTTAATATTAAAAAGTATTGCTATTATTAAGATTGTCATGATTAGAATTATCATTTTATTATAATTATTAGTAAATATAAATATTATTATTTTTATTAGTAGAATAATAATAATTTTTATTACAAAATAATACAACTTTCACTTATTATTGTTATTATCGATATTATTTTATCAAATCAATATGTGATACAAAGATATTTTACTACATGTAATATAATTACATTAATAATTATATTTTTATGATATTAAATGAACTTTATAAATTTTATTACTTAAGATATATAAAAGTATATTTTTATTATATAGATTTAATATAAAATTTTATTTATTAATAAATGAATTATATTATTACTCTAATAAAATCTGTTAAATATATTAAATATATAAAACGACTATATTTAAGTTATATAATAATCATGTATAGATTTTGAACGTCATTTTGGATCAAGTTGACTTTTGTTGACTTTTGCATGATAATCTCAAGCATTAGGATTGTGGTACACTATGACTTGACCTAAATTATTGGACAGGTATTGACCATTATATAAATATATATATATATATATATACTTAATATAGGTTCGTGAATCCAAGGCCAACCTTGCACTCGTTCAATGACGTCATATGTATTTTTACTACGAAATACAGTATTGTGAGTTTCATTACTCCCTTTTTATATATATTTTTGGGACTGAGAATACATGCGCTGCTTTTATAAATGTTTGACGAAATAGACACAAGTACTCGAAACTACATTCTATGGTTGGATTATTTAACCGAATATCACCCCTTTTAGCTTGGTAACCTAAGAATTAGGCAGACGAGTGGTTCTGTTCCTAAGTGACGCGAATCCTAAAGATAGATCTATGGACCTCGACAAGTCCCATCCAGGTTATGGATGCTTTAGTGCTTCAATTTTTATACAGACGAGAGGTTCTGTATATACAGACGAGAGGTTCTATATGTTTGGGGATATTCTTGATGCATTTTGTTAATGTCGGTTACCAGGTGTTCAATTCATATTAATGATTTTATCTTTATGCAGACGAGAGGTTCTATTTATAAATATGAAAATCTTGTGGTCTATTAAAATGATGAAAATGAATGCTTATGATAAACTAATGAACTCACCATCCTTTTAGTTGACACTTGAAAGCATGTTTATTCTCAGGATTGAAAGAAATCTTTCGCTGTGCATTTGCTTAATTTAAAGATATTACTTGGAGTCATTCATGGCATATTTCAAAAGACGTTGCATTCAAGTCATGGAGTTTAGTAAAGATTATGATTAAGTAAATGACAGATTAGATCATTTATAGTTGGATATTATGAAATGGTATGCATGCCTGTCAACTTTCGATGTAATGAAAGTTTTCTTTTAAAACCAATGCAATGTTTCTAAAATGTATCATATAGAGGTTAAATACCTCACAATGTAATCATATGTTATTGTATTCGTTCTTATGGATTAGGACGGGTCTTTACAAACGGTTTAATATAAATAACAATTTAACATGTAATTTTTGGTAATGAACATATGTTTGTTGATGATATGAGCATTAGTTAACATTTACATGTAATTTTTTGCATTTTTTTAAAGGCAAATATGTTATATATATTAACATGTAATTTTTGGTAATGAACATATGTTTGTTGATGATATGAGCATTAGTTAACATTTACATGTAATTTTTTGCATTTAAATGTATAAAAACTATAAAATTAAAAAGTTCTCCCAGTTCTAGTCATTTTTATGGTTCTCTTCAACAAAATTAGAAGATTTATGTATGCTTATATTGTATTACATAACATGATTCAAGAAAAAATAACGGTTTTGCTATTGGAAGGAGAGAAGAAAGAATGATACAAAGGAACCCACTATGACGGTTGCAACGGGATTTGTGTGACGACCCGGAAATTTTCGACTAATTTTAAACTAAACACGATACGATTTTGTATTTTTGACACGATAAGAAAAGTCTGTTAGGTTGAGTATTAAAATTTTTTAACTGTTTTATAAATTCAATTACCCTTCGACTGTTCTCGACGATTCACAAACGTTATATTGTAAATAGAAATGTATGTATTTAAATATATATTAATATGGTAATTTGTAATATTACAAAATTTAGTTATTTGAATTAATTATGTAAAATAAAGTAATATTATAATTTAAAATGTATCTATATATATATAAATAAAGTATATTGAATATATATATATATATATATATATATATATATATATATATATATATATATATATATATATATATATATATATATATTTCTGATTTCAAATTTATTTAGTAAACGATAGTAGCACTCATTTGTTATTCAATTGATAGTAAATAAAATTAAAAAGAAACTTATATAATTTTAAAATAAACGATGATCCGAAAATGAGTTATATGAAACATAGGCCTATTAAATATATATTTAGAAGCTAAATAATAAATTTTAACACTTTTTATTTTTTACCCAAATTCGATCGCGGACAGTTGAGTTAATTTTTATTTGATAATATTAAACAGTTAATTATATAATAATGACTTAAATAAATAAAAGAATTTAATATAAAATTTTGGGATTTTTCTGTGAACTTTTGTCCGCCATTGAGTAACAACGGAGTACGAAATAATAATCCGTGAAAACTGTCGGTAGATTAAAACAAACTGGTGGCTGCTTTTCTATTTGAGATTACTACTGATTACTATGCTATATTGTGTAATTGAGTGTCATGGTTACTGTTTGAGTTTGATGTCTAACTAACTCAATATATGCATTACACGTACATATAGATATCATCCACTCCATCACCTCTTTTACTCTTCCATTACTACCTTATATATATATATATATATATATATATATATATATATATATATATATATATATATATATATATATATATACAAGTATGTGAATGTGATATTATATCAAAAACTTGCACCACTTTGTTTTCTTTTCTTTCTGGGATCACAAACTAGAACCAACCTAAACCATCTTGTTCACTAATGTGTTCTTCTTTCGTTCGATTACAAAACCAACTCGAACACCTCTCTTCTTACTCCTATTTTTCCGAGAAGACCAACCTTGAACAACATCATTCTTCGTCATCGAACGGTTAGTTGCTACACGATTGAAACCCATTTGTTTTGCTACTACTACTATTCTTGCTTCTTCTTCATTAAACCATCATCTATTATCTCATCCTTTGAATAATCTTAATGCTATTGTTGTTTCTGTCGACACATACAATCATAATCATCACCATGCTAGCTATCTTCAAGTTACAAAGCCCACACACTTTCAGTTAATGTTTGCTGTCAACGAAACTCCACCACCATCAAAGACCCACTTGTTCGATTACAAACCCACGACCACTACTAATCGCCTTGAACAAACAACTATGGTTAGTCATATACTTGCATCATCCTCATTCCAAACCATCATAAACAAGAACCAAAACTACCTTCATTACCTATCATTCTTTTTCGTTTAGTGTACCATCAAACACACCCTCACCATGATCTGCCACCTCATCACACCGCCACTCTAACACCCACTTAACTGTGATGACCCGGAAATTTCCAACCAAATTTAAACTTGATCTTTATATTATTTCGACATGATAAGCAAAGTCTGTAATGTTGAGTCACAAATATTTTGAACTGTTTCATATATTCGTTTGACTTTAGACCATTCCCGACGATTCACGAACAACTATTTGTAAATAGATATCATATATGTTTAAATAGGTATTTATAATTTGAAATATAATTTAGAATATTATATAATATGATTATTAGAATTTATATTGGAAAATAAATAAAATAAAATGCGATTAATGGAAACTATAGAATATATAGATATATATAAATATGTATATAAATATTACTTATAAATATATAAAGTTATATTAAATCTATTTGTTTAAAAATATATAATATAATTGTTTTAGTAATTAACTTTGCTATTTTAAAACTGTTTATATATAGAAAGGGAATATAAATGATTTCGATCTTAATTAGTAAAAGTCAGTAATACTCGGTTGACATTTCATTAGCGTTCATATAGATTTAATATAAGTTTATGATGGATTAAAATAAAAGTTGAACTGTAAATCGATTACGAAGATGTTAGATTTGTTAAAAGTATTTTTACCTTTTTAAGTTTAAATATTAGTACTTCGTACATATAAATTGGAACAGAAAATAAATAATTTTCTAACCTTTTTGATCAGGTTTCAAATAGGTAATAACCAGAATAAATAAATGGTTTTAATTTAAAAATTAGGGATTTTTAGGAACACTTTTATACGTTAATTGTTTAGCAATGGACACGATATGGCCATTCGGGATAAACTGTCGGCAGATATTTTAAAATCCTTGACTGCTAACTATTGAATATGATTAAGATTAGATTACTGTTGTAGTCTCAATTATGAATTATGATTTATATTATATTATATAACACCTACTTTTTACATACATATATATATATATACATATATGTATATATATATACATATATGTATATATATATACATATATGTATATATATATACATATATGTATATATGTATATATATATATACATATATGTATATATATATATACATATATATATACATGAATGAAGATATGAGAACAACCATCCAATACCTTGTATCACTAACATCATCGGACCATCATCGCCTAACACCTTCCTCCACCACTCTAGTCACCACGACAACCACCCATCACTACAATAACAACCATCAACACCCTTATCTCTCTTTCTCTCCTTCATCATTTACGGTTTCAACAACAAACCATCACTCTTGTTTTCTGTTTCTAATTCGATGCAGCAGTTGCTCACTTCCTTATCTCCTGTTCTTGTCTCCTTCATTGATCAGCACCCTAAAACCCAACACCACCACCATTTTCTTCTAAAAACCAACGAGCCACTTTCACTATCAAATGACCACCATGGAACCACTACTAACCATCATGAACCTCATCAAATTGCTGCTTGTGTGTTTCTATATTATTCTTTTTCTTCTCCAATAACAGCAAACACCACCTTTTCTTCAAACCAATCGCCACCACTGTAATCAACCACTCAAACTCAGTCCAAGAACAAAGCATGATTGCTGCAAGCTCGGGTTCTGTTGTTTATGTTTATGAAGCTCAACCACCAACACCAAATGAATGCATATTGCTGCTGCTACTTTGCTCCTACTACTGTTACACTTATACCTTTTCTGTTTTAATACCAAGATCAAAACACCATCACCATTAAGAACCATCATGACTTGTTACTTGTCGATTACAACATCAAACCAGGAAGTTTTATGGTGACTGTTATCATTTCTGTTTTGCTGCAGTCCACCATAAGTTCACCATGATCAACCGCCAATGTCCACTCCTATTTACTGTTCGAATGCAGCTGCTCCTGTTTCTTTCTTTTAATTCTTTTTCCTTCATTTGTTAAAATAAAAAAATGACGACAATAGTTAACAAGTTACAAGATTGGGCTTTTGAGGTGGGCTTAAGTAATTTAACTGTTGGACAGTTATTTTATGCTTGTGGGCCGAGGAATCCATCTATGTTTGTCGGTTTGGCTGCCTTGACATATAAAACCCACATACATGAAACCAGCTTGTTTTTGCATTTTCCCTACTGTGGTTTCGCTGTTTTCTATTGGGGTTTAAAAACATGAAGAAGGTGTATGAATGATGATGAAGTAATAACCGAACATGATGATGATGTTAGATAGCTCGATTGTGAGGTTACAGCAAGATTTCATGATGATGATGTTCGATTGAAGGTGATGGTGGAGAGGTCACGATGATGATGTTTATGATGTCATTATGATAAGGATGATGATGATGAGGAAGACGAATAGCGTTGATGTTGATGATGATAACTTATAACGATGATGATTAATGGTCACAGTTAATGATAATAATAATAAAAGAAGAACAGCCGAATCTAAGGGTTAAAAGAATTTAATCCGTAATTTATTTTAGATAATAAGAACAGAGGAACAGGTGGGTGTATGGTCGTGTAACGAGAGGTCGTGGGTTTAAGCCCGGTTAATGCCAAAAAAATTTTTTAAGAAAAGCTTTAAAGGTAGTTATATTATAATTATTATTATTATATTATTATTATT
Organism: Rutidosis leptorrhynchoides; assembly: GCF_046630445.1. Classification (NCBI taxonomy): domain Eukaryota; kingdom Viridiplantae; phylum Streptophyta; class Magnoliopsida; order Asterales; family Asteraceae; genus Rutidosis; species Rutidosis leptorrhynchoides. The sequence goes on from NC_092334.1 coordinate 225,011,603, forward strand.
ATTATTATTATTATTATTATTATTATTATTATTATTATTATTATCGTCATTAAAAATATGACTTTATCATTAATAAAAATATGATTATTATTATTTTAAGTATTATTATTAGTATTACCATTTAGCTTATTATTATTAAGTATAATTATTGTTAATGTTATAACCAGTAAATATTATATATATAAAAATATATTTAATACATAACATAACTATATTATGATTTTTTTTACAAATAATAAAGTTTTCATTTAAAACATATAAATAAATATATTAATTAAGTTATTAACAAAACATATAATTTATTAAGATAACATTTATATCACTAATATTATATAAATTTGTTCGATTGCAATTATATGTGTTAATATATATACAAATTATATAGGTTCGTGAATCCAAAGCCAACCCTGCATTGTTTAATGACGTAATATATATTTTTACTACAAAATGTAGTATGGTGAGTTCATTTGATTCCCTTTTACTCTTTACATTTTTGGGACTGATAATACATTCGCTACTTTTACAACTGCTTTATTAAATGCTTTTGAAATACATTTTGAACTGTGAATACATGAAATGCTTTTATAAATGTTTGACGAGATAGACACAAGCAAAACATTCCTCGAATGAATTATGTGGACGTGATAATTGCCACCATTGAATTATGTGGACGTGATAATTGCCACAATTGATATGAATATTTTTCCCCCGATTATTATTGCTTGGTAACCTAAGAATTAGGGAACATCACTAATTTTGAGAATTAGTGCACGCGTAATTGACGCGAATCCTAAAGGTAGCTACCGGGTTTAACACCCCAACCAGAATGTTCACTAGACGGAAGGGCTAGTGGGCGTGGTGTTTAGTACTTCGAAGTTTATATGATTATTATACAGACGAGATGTTCTGTTTTGGGGATATTATTATGCGCATTATATGTTAAGGTCGGTTACCAAGCCAAGCTATGAAAGCAATGAAAAGTGAATGTTATGTATCGAGAGAATGATTTTATACACAGGTTATGTGTATGTTATTTTTGTGCACAAAATATGTGTACGGTTACTAAGATTTATGAAAGATGATTTCGTACACGAGAAAGGTGTACTGTATTTAAAAGATATCGCATGTACATTACAGGTGGGTATAGGATATGGGCCCATTTGTACCATGCAGGATTTAAATCTTGTGGTCTATAAAAATGATGAATTTTATTGTTTTATGATAAACCTATGAACTCACCAACCTTTTGGTTGACACTTGAAAGCATGTTTATTCTCAGGTATGAAAGAAATCTTCCGCTGTGCATTTGCTCATTTTAAAGACATTATTTGGAGTCGATCATCACAATGGGACCAGATGTCGGTGACTTCGTCCAGATGGATTAGGACGGGTTATGACATGTGGTATCAGAACGGTGGTCTTAGCGAACCAGGTCTTGCATTAGTGTGTCTAACTGATAGTTGTTTAGATGCATTAATGAGTCTAGACTTCGACCGTGTCTGCATGTCAAAAGTTTTGCTTATCATTTCATGTCGAAAATTACCTGCTTATCATTCTTAGGGAATCACTTGCTTATCATTCTTAATCTAGACATATCTTACTGCCCGGATTGCATGAATAGTGTACAGACAAAAATTCATATCTTAGCGTATCTATTGCTGTAGACTTTGCCTGACAGCTTCCGTAGATTCCTCCGTAACTTATGGGATTTTAGTATTGTATATGCATATGTAAATTATGTATTGCAGGGTACTAATCTACATCCTATAATCTATTTCTTATCGAAAATCCTTCATCTGATCGTACGAGGTGAATCCCCAACTAGTTCAAGTCCCTCAGATTCCGATAGCTATTCTGATAGTTATTCTGACAGCTATTCCGACATGGATATTCACCTAAGCTCCGAAAGCAGTGTACACGAAATGGATCAACCAACTAGTCATCTTCAATTCATTTAATGGGTTCGTAGTCTACTTAATCATTGGAGACAAGAAGAAGCAATCCCTTTCATCCGCCATATTGTCCTCTGGGCGAAGAACCTGAAGCATTCACCGGCGAACCAATCCGAAACACCATTTTCACTCTCATTTCCTGAATATCTCGCCACAATTATATTCTATTTAAAATTCTAAACCTTATTCATCCGCTCGTTCCAACCGACAATCATCCCAGAATAATAGAAGAAGTCAATGAATTTCGCGCTCGAGTAATCAATTTGGAGAATATGGTGCAAAACTTACCAGCTTCAACAACAGCACCAGCAACACCAGTACCACCAACAACCCAAGTTTCAACATCACATGCCTCAACATCTCAATCTATACCTCGAGCATAATCATCGTTCTAAATGATGTTGTACAACATTTATCTTCATTCAACATGACGATTATGTAATCTTTAATGTTTTAGAGATTATATATTCTTGTTCTAATGGTAAATCAAATGAGTTTAATATCATATTGACTCATTAAATCCATGATTACATCTGAAGAAAATATATATGTAAGTATATTTTCATAAAGATTGTAATTAAAAATTCTTTTGTACAAACTGTTAATGGTGAAAATATTTTAACGAGTAGGTAATACCCGAGGAATATTTAGATATCACATTACTAAGTTACATTGTACATTCTTCGAATCTGATTCAACAGTCATTTACTATCCTACTCACATCCACAGATATATGTATCCGTTCACCGCAGAATAACCATTTTCATTCAATTTCATATTTGGATTTTGACCTATCAGAATCCAACAAGTGGCATAATGAAGAAAACATTGGACATATTAAAATTTGTTAGAAACAGACAAAATTAACTATGACAAAATTTTGTTAAGAATCCACGCTAACTATTTCTAGATAACTGTTCCTAGCTAACTGTTAATTCCTTATTACATTTATTTATCGCAATTGAATTATCGCAATTTAAATTCTCGCAATTTTATTTATTGTCATTTAATTTCTGTTATTTATTTTACGCACTTTAAATATCGGGACTCATATACAAGGTTTTGACATATCATATAGACGCATCTATATATATTAATTGGAATAACCATAGACACTCTATATGTAGTAATGACCGAGTTAGCTATAAAGGGTTGAGGTTGATTTTAAATAATATATATACTTTGAGTTGTGATCGAGTCTGGGACATGTACACGGGTCACGATACGTATTAATTAATTCGAATATTATATATTAAATTATATATAAATTATTGGACTGTTAACTGCGGACTATCGACTGTGGACTGCCAACATTGGACAATTAAAATGAATTAAAATATTGATTATAACATATGAAACTAAACAATTCTTCAAGTTTGCCACTTGATTTCATCTTAAACCTCATTTGTATCTTGACGATTACAATCCACGTTTAAACCTTTCATGATTCTTGAAAACACCTCAATCGAGAGGATGAACCAACTGAACTTCATCTACGGAAGAAAAGATTGATGCATATAGTTATGCACCTGAAAAACTCATGGAATCTGAGTAAACGTTTAACACGTATCTGTGCTAATTCCTTTAGCGTTGTTATTACCAAAAATCACTTTGCAATTCCTTTCAAAATTAGCCAATTTTGTCACAGCTCCAGCAAATAAACTTCAACTTTTCATAAACAACCTTATTATAACCTTGATAAATATACGTGCTCTTTTATTGTTACAGGGGAACCTTTTATATTTCATCATATTATCATCAGCGTTTAATCATCTAAAAACACAATTCTCTTGAAACCACCTCGGATTGATAACCAATGATTCAGATATCATAGCATTAAATGCAGAGGAAACAGAAAAATTGTAGATGGTCTAAACGGCCAAATGTTTGATGATAAAGAAGGGAGTGTTTGGAACGCTCGATATAAAAATTGGTACTGAAAAACATATTGAGCAAACCATAAAGGAGACCAAGGCTAAATACAATTACCATACCATATATTCAAAGAATCCAGGTAATTCTGGATCCGATGAAACCTTCAACGAATATCTTGCTCCGTACTCATATTAAAATCTTGTGGAAAATCTTTCTTCATCAACCATCGAACTTAGAAATTCCAAAATATCATCATAAATATCTTCGATATTTCTGAAGATATTTTCATAAATATTTTCGTCCGAAATTATTTATCTTTTCGTGCTATCTATATTACATCATAAAGGAAACTACTTTAGTTTCTAAATTTCTTTAAAATTCGAGTTTGAATTATGAATGATTTTGAAGTGGTGTTGGAAATTGATGCATGAGTTAGTATAATATAGTGACACTTGATCAACATGATTATATTACAGTAAGTCATGCTGAGTTTCTAATGAAACATGATGATTCATAGACCATACCGTTATCATGTGCCATGTTACATGACTCTTACATTCTATCTAATCTAAAAACATATCAAGAAAATATATTCTTGATGGTTCTATCTTCTGTAAATCTGGTAATTTGACAAATCAAATCGTGCTATTACGTTCTTTCTTGTTTAGAACATTAGGTTCATTCGAAACTCCATACTTACGAATTCTGGACCGTTACTCGTTTTACTAGAGATCGAGAGGAGAATAAAAAGGCAAAGAGCTCCAAAATATAAGGGAAAATATAAAGCCCAATGACAACATCGAAATTACAAACCGTGGATATCAGTGCGTATAGCAATATAAAGACATGGAAGGATTATAAATACAATAATCCCTAGAGCATAGTAGAAATAAACAGATTCTTCCGGTGGGAATTGGAAAAGGAGAATGATTGTTGCGATAGTCAGGATAAGGACAAGGATTAGAACTGGATTAAGCATTTTGAATTTGGGAATTGAGTATAGAAGTGGTGAAAACTAATGAAACGAAAAAGGTAAATTTATAATGGAAAAATCAGGCGTAGTAATTGGGACAGATCATCGCTTTTAATTAAAGAGATCCTAATTCCTTAATTCTCGAAATATCAGATCTTATAGATTTCCAAGATTTTCTTTTGAATCCCTTGAATTCCGGAATTCAACCATGACTAGTAAAAGTTATGACGAAACTTTATTTTCTCATTTCACTCTTTTGTGATAGCTTCACTCGTACTCTTCGAGTAGTCGAATTATCTTATCCATGTTACTCAACAGTAATAAAACTCTATTTATCAGCTCGTATTCGTCATGAAAACATTTTTATTGTTAGCCATGACCACCTCACTCAAATTTCGGGACGAAATTTCTTTAACGGGTAGGTACTGTGATGACCTAGAAATTTCCAACCAAATTTAAACTTGATCTTTATATTATTTCTACACGATAAGTAAAGTCTGTAATGTTGAGTCACAAATATTTTGAACTGTTTCATATATTCATTTGACTTTCGACCATTCCCGACGATTCACAAATAACTATTTGTAAATAGATAAGATATATATTTAAATAGGTATTTATAATTTGAAATATAATTTAGAATATTATATAATATGATTATTAGGATTTATATTGTAAAATAAATAAAATAAAATACGATTAATGGAAACTATAGAATATATAGATATATAAAAATATTACTTGTAAATATATAAAGTTATATTAAATCTATTTGTTTAAAAATATAAAATATAATTTTTTTAGTAATTAACTTTGCTATTTTAAAACTATTTATATATAGAAAGGGAATATAAATGATTTCGAGCTTAATTAGTAAAAGTTAGTAATACTCGGTTGACATTTCATTAGCGTTCATATAGATTTAATATAAGTTTATGATGGATTAAAATAAAAGTTGAACTGTAAATCGATTACGAAGATTTTAGATTTGTTAAAAGTATTTTTACCTTTTGAAGTTTAAATATTAGTACTTCATACATATAAATCGGATTTTGATCAGGTTTCAAACAGGTAATGACCAGAATAAATAAATGGTTTTAATTTAAAAATTAGGGATTTTTAGGAACACTTTTATACGTTAACTGTTTAGCAATGGACACGATATGGCCATTCGGGATAAACTGTCGGCAGATATTTTAAAATCCTCGACTGCTAACTATTGAATATGATTGAGATTATATTACTGTTGTAGTCTCTATTATGAATTATGATTTATATTATATTATATAACACCTACTTTTTACATATATATATACACATGAATGAAGATATGAGAACAACCATCCAACACCTTGTATCACTAACATCATCGGACCATCGTCGCCTAACACCTTCCTCCACCATCCTAGTCACCACGACAACCACCCATCACCACAATAACAACCATCACCACCCTTATCTCTCTTTCTCTCCTTCATTATTTACGGTTTCAACAACAAACCATCACTCTTGTTTTCTGTTTATAATTCGATGCAGCTATTGCTCACTTCCTTGTCTCCTGTTCTTGTCTCCTTCATTGATCACCACCCTAAAACCCAACACCACCACCATTTTCATCAAAAAACCAACGAGCCACTTTCACTATCAAATGACCACCATGGAACCACTAGTAACCATCATGAACCTTATCAAATTCGCTGCTGCTTGTGTGTTTCTATATTATTCTTTTTCTTCTCCGATAACAGCAAACACCACCTTTTCTTCGAACCAATCCCCACCACTGTAATCAACCACCCAAACTCAGTCCAAGAACAAAGCATGACTGCTGCAAGATCGAGTTCTGTTGTTTCTGTTTACGAAGCTCAACCACCAACACCAAATGAATGCATATTGCTGCCGCTACTTAGCTCCTACTACTGTTACACTTATACCTTTTCTATTTCAGTACCAAGATCAAAACACCATCACCATCAAGAACCATCGTGACTTGTTACTTGTCGATTACAACATCAAACCAGGAAGTTTTATGGTGACTGTTATCATTTCTGTTTTGCTGCAGTCCACCGTAAATTCACCATGATCAACCGCCAATGTCCACTCCTATTTCCTGTTCGAATGCAGCTGCTCCTGTTTCTTTCTTTTAATTCTTTTTCCTTTGTTTGTTAAAATAAAAAAAATGACGACAATAGGTAACAAGTTACAAGATTGGGCTTTTAAGGTGGGCTAAAGTAATTTAACTGTTGGGCAGTTATTTTATGCTTGTGGGCCGAGGAATCCATCTTTGTTTGTCGGTTGGGCTGCCTTGACATATAAAACCCACATACATGAAACCAGCTTGTTTTTGCATTTTCCCTGCTGTGGTTTCGCTGTTTTCTATTAGGGTTTAAAAACATGAAGAAGGTGTATGAATGATGATGAAGTAATAACCGAAGATGATGATGATGTTAGATAGCTCGATGGTGAGGTTACAGCGAGATTTCATGATGATGATGATGTTCGATTGAAGGTGATGGTGGAGAGGTTACGATGATGATGTTTATGATGTCATTATGATAAGGATGATGATGATGAGGAAGATGAATAGCGTTGATGTTGATGATGATAACTTATAATGATGATGATTAATGGTCACAGTTAAAGATAATAATAATAAAAGAAGAACAGCCGAATCTAAGGGTTAAAAGAATTTAATCCGTAATTTATTTCAGATAATAAGAACAGAGGAACGGTTGGGTGTATGGTCGGGTAACAAGAGGTCGTGGGTTCAAGCCCGGTTCATGCCAAATTTTTTTTTAAGAAAAGCTTTAAAGGTAGTTATATTATTATTATTATTATTATTATTATTATTATTATTATTATTATTATTATTATTATTATTATTATTATTATTATTATTATTATTATTATTATTATCGTCATTAAAAATATGACTTTATCATTAATAAAAATCTGATTATTATAATTGTAAGTATTATTATTAGTATTACCATTTAGGTTATAATTATTAAGTATAATTATTATTAATGTTATAACCAGTAAATATTATATATATAAAAATATATTTAATACATAACATAACTATATTATGTTTTTTTTTACAAATAATAAAGTTTTCATTTAAAACATATAAATAAATATATTAATTAAGTTATTAACAAAACATATAATTTATTAAGATAACATTTATATCACTAATATTATATAAATTTGTTCGATTGCAATTATATGTGTTAATGTATATACAAATGATTTAGGTTCGTGAATCCAAGGCCAACCCTGCATTGTTTAATGTCGTAATATGTATTTTTACTACAAAATACAGTATGGCGAGTTCATTTGATTCCCTTTTACTCTTTACATTTTTGGGACTGAGAATACATGCGCTACTTTTATAACTGCTTTATTAAATGCTTTTGAAATACATTTTGAACTGTGAATACATGAAATGCTTTTATAAATGTTTGACGAGATAGACACAAGCAAAACATTCCTCGAATGAATTATGTGGACGTGATAATTGCCACCATTGAATTATGTGGACGTGATAATTGTCACAATTGATATGAATATTTTTCCCCCGATTATTATTGCTTGGTAACCTAAGTATTAGGGAACATCACTAATTTTGAGAATTAGTGCACGCCAAATTGACGCGAATCCTAAAGGTAGCTACCGGGTTTAACACCTCACCCAGAATGTTCACTAGACGGAAGGGCTAGTGGGCATGGTGTTTAGTACTTCGAAGTTTATATGATTATTATACAGACGAGATGTTCTGTTTTGGGGATTTTATTATGCGCATTATATGTTAAGGTCGGTTACCAAGCCAAGCTATGAAAGCAATGAAAAGTGAATGTTATGTATCGAGAGAATGATTTTATACACAGGTTATGTGTATGTTATTTTTGTGCACAAGATATGTGTAAGGTTACTAAGATTTATGAAAGATGATTTCGTACACGAGAAAGGTGTACTGTATTTAAAAGATATCGCATGTACATTACAGGTGGGTATAGGATTTGGGCCCATTTGTACCATGCAGGATTTAAATCTTGTGGTCTATAAAAATGATGAATTTTATTGTTTTATGATAAACCTATGAACTCACCAACCTTTTGGTTGACACTTGAAAGCATGTTTATTCTCAGGTATGAAAGAAATCTTCCGCTGTGCATTTGCTCATTTTAAAGACATTATTTGGAGTCGATCATCACAATGGGACCAGATGTCGGTGACTTCGTCCAGATGGATTAGGACGGGGTATGACATGTGGTATCAGAGCGGTGGTCTTAGCGAATCAGGTCTTGCATTAGTGTGTCTAACTGATTGTTGTTTAGATGCATTAGTGAGTCTGGACTTCGATCGTGTCTGCATGTCAACAGTTTTGCTTATCATTTCGTGTTGAAAATTACCTGCTTATCATTCTTAGGAAATCACTTGCTTATCATTCTTAATCTAGACATATCTTATTGCCTGGATTGCATGAATAGTGTACAGACAAAAATTCATATCTTAGCGTATCTATTACTGTAGACTTTGCCTGACAGCTTCCGTAGATTCCTCCGTAACTTATGGGATTTTAGTATTGTATATGCATATGTAAATTATGTATTGCAGGGTACTAATCTACATCCTATAATCTATTTCTTTTCGAAAATCCTTCATCTGATCGTACGAGGTGAATCCCTCAACTAGTTCGAGTCCCTCAGACTCCGATAGCTATTCTGATAGTTATTCCGACAGCTATTCCGACATGGATATTCACCTAAGCTCCGAAAGCAGTGTAAACGAAATGGATCAACCAACTAGTCATCTTCAATTCATTTGATGGGTTCGTAGTCTACTTAATCATTGGAGACAAGAAGAAGCAATCCCTTTCATCTGCCATATTGTCGTCTGGGCGAAGAACCTGAAGCATTCACCGGCGAACCAATCCGAAACACCATTTTCACTCTCATTTCCCGAATATCTCGCCACAATTATATTCTATTTAAAATTCTAAACCTTATTCATCCGCTCGTTCCAACCGACAATCATCCCAGAATAATAGAAGAAGTCAACGAATTTCGCGCTCGAGTAATCAATTTGGAGAATATGGTGTAAAACTTACCAGCTTCAACAACAGCACCAGCAACACTAGTACCACCAACAACCCAAGTTTCAACATCACATGCCTCAACATCTCAATCTATACCTCGAGCATAATCATCGTTCTACATGACGTTCTACAACATTTATCTTCGTTCAACATGACGATTATGTAATCTTTAATGTTTTAGAGATTATATATTCTTCTTCTAATGGTAAATCAAATGAGTTTAATATCATATTGACTCATTAAATCCATGATTACATCTGAAGAAAATATATATGTAAGTATATTTTCATAAAGATTGTAATTAAAAATTCTTTTGTACAAACTGTTAATGGTGAAAATATTTTAACGGGTAGGTAATACCCGAGGAATATTTAGATTTCACATTACTAAGTTACATTGTACATTCTTCGAATCTGATTCAACAGTCATTTACTATCCTACTCACATCCACAGATATATGTATCCGTTCACCGCAGAATAACCATTTTCATTCAATTTCATATTTGGATTTTGACCTATCAGAATCCAAAAAGTGGCATAATGAAGAAAACATTGGACAAATTAAAATTTGTTAGAAACAGACAAAATTAACTATGAGAAATTTTGTTAAGAATCCAAAAATACTATTCCTAGCTAACTGTTCCTAGCTAACTGTTATTTCCTTATTACATTTATTTATCGCAATTGAATTATCGCAATTTAAATTCTCGCAATTTTATTTATTGTCATTTAATTTCTGTTATTTATTTTACGCACTTTAAATATCGGGACACGTATACAAGGTTTTGACATATCATATCGACGCATCTATATATATTAATTGGAATAACCATAGACACTCTATATGCAGTAATGACCAAGTTAGCTATAAAGGGTTGAGGTTGATTTTAAATAATATATATACTTTGAGTTGTGATCGAGTCTGGGACATGTACATGGGTCACGATACGTATTAATTAATTCGAATATTATATATTAAATTATATATAAATTATTGGACTATTAACTGTGGACTATCGACTGTGGACTGCCAACATTGGACAATTAAAATGAATTAAAATATTGATTATAACATATGAAACTAAACAATTCTTCAAGTTTGCCACTTGATTTCATCTTAAACCTCATTTGTATCTTGACGATTACAATTGTCATAACCTGTCCTTAACCATAAGAACGAGTTAGATAACGTATGATTTCATTGCGAGGTATTGACCTCTATATGCGACATTTTTAAAAGAACAACTGCATTTATTTTACATTACAAGCCATAACTCTTATTTTAATACAAGCTTTAGACAATAAAAAGACGATTATCGTTTAGCGATAATCTTAGACTTACAAACTTTACATGTGATGATAACAATACGATTTCTAGCATATTTTACATTACAATTTCTCGGATATGCAGTTTTATTTTTGACACAAATATGCATACTCAAGATCTTGCTTAAATTCAACATGTTGCAGCGGAAGCTTTTAGTTATCACCTGAGAATAAACATGCTTAAAACGTCAACATAAAGTTGGTGAGATATAGGTTTAATGCCAGCAGCAATATATATATATAGACCACAAGATTTCATATATAAACATTTTAATAAAAATATTCTAAGTGGTTGAGCACTTGGTAACCATACTTAACATTTAATCACGTCGCATATTCCCTTTATTATGAAATCTTACTACACCGTACCAAGTGTAGTCATGAAACGAAGTACTGTGCAACCGGTGAATACTGGTCGTCCAGTCCGGTTGGGGTTGTCAGGCCCGATAGATCTATCAACAGGATTCGCGTTTACAATACCGCTGTAAATAATAGTTACCAAGCTACAGGGAAGTATGCCAGTGGTACAACTCAACGTAGAATATATTTTTCAGTTACTTGTGTCCATAACGTAAAACATAAAATACATGTATTCTCATCCCGAAATACTTAGAGTTTAAAAGTGGGACTATATACTCACTTTTGCCTTGAAGATATATATATTTTGACTTGGTCTCCGGTTGATATCACGAACCTATCCATATATAATATATCAATATATTTTCATTTTAAACAATCGTCACGTATATATATACTTATAATACTTTTAATGTCTTATTAGTCCGTAGTTAGCAATTCAATTTTAATGGTTCATATTTAGGTGTTTAATAAATAAATAAACCCCCATCGAAATAAATAAAACCCCATTGTATTCGTATTGGTCGGGATTAATCTTGACTCACGGTACCGGTGTTGTCAAATGACGTGTTGCGTACATAAAGTACCGGTGTTGTCAAATGACGTGTTGCGTACAATCATGGGATCTTATGATTAATCTTCTCGTATTGTTTACGGGTGATCCTGAAATATATAAAATTAAATTATGAGTACATATATATAAAATATCATGTTATTTTAAAAAGATGTGATTTATTTAATTTTTCTCCAATTATTTTCGTGGCTAAACTAGTCTTGGATATCCGATTTTGTTTTGGTCATAGTTTCTTCGTTACAACTCCGTTTTCGTTGGTTCAACTTGCCACTTCCTTGGATCGAGTCCTTCTTTAAGAATATGAACTGTAAATACCTTAGTTTGTATTCGAAATCACAGGTCATAGGTCAAACTTTGGTGAAACTTATGAAGTTAATCATTTTCCATCATGTAAACAACCTTAAATGATTATTTTTCTAAAAATACTTATACTTTGAGTTAAATCATGAAATTTTTATGTGTTATCATATTCATAGTAAATATCATTTTTCCAGAAAATAAACCTCCAATTCAAGGTTCAAGATAGTTTTTAATTATCCAACCCAAAACAGCCCCCGGTTGCACTCCGACGTCGTAAAAACAGTTTTTAAGGTGTTCTTTGAAAAACCAAGTTATACCTTGTTAAATTAGAATATATTTATGATATATTACAGGTCTTGAAGTATTTTAAAAGTTAAGTTAGAAGGATCTATTTAGTTTGCAAACAAGTTTGAAAACATTCAAACTATGTTCTTGTTGTTAAAATTTTATACCATAAAATAAGATAGCTATATATATATGAATCGAATAAGGTTATGAACAAAGTTACTACCTCAAGTTACTTGGACAAGATTGCTGTAAAAGAGGAGTAAAAACCTAGAACCAAAAGAGTGATGGAGTTGGATCAAAAGGTTGGAAGTAAACTTCTTCAAATAAGTGGTTATTTTGATATGTTCTTGAAAGAGTTTTCTTATGGTGTTTAAGGCTTAGCTTATGACCCAAAAGTTTCTGAACATGATGAAGGTTATGAGAGGGTTTGAGTATATGTGTTTGTAGAGTAATTGGTGTAACAAACTTGAATCAAATGGATGGGTATATATCCCCATTTTTGGCGTGAAACATGGGGGAGACAAAACAATTTTCCAACTTGTATTTTTGTATAATTATTGAAGATAGATGTCAAAATGAACTTCCCTCTTGATGAGGGCAGATATAGGATTGATTATAAGTTGATTTGATGTGTATATACCAATAGTAAATACGTATAGAAGCTAGGTATGATACGAGTACATATACTCTAGATATACGTATAGAAATCTTGTAAAAACGGAACGAGGATTCAAATATAGCTATCTTTTGTGAATATACTTATATTGTTTTATGTATTTAAGTCCTTAAAAAGTGATTAAATACATTACATATACGATATATGTATAAACATTATAGGTTATAAGTATTTATGTCAAATAACGTTACGTATAGTTATCGTTTTGAAAACTTAAGTTAGTAGTTTCAAAATATACTTATAACTTATTGTTATTAATACAAAATAAGATATTAAAACATCCTTAGATCATGTTAAATATGTATATATACATATATATACACAAACATATAATTATCATATATTATATAGTTCGTGATATCATCGGTCAAACTAGACGGTCAAACGTTGTGTAAAACTCTTTTCGAAAACATAAGTTTCAACAATTTGGATTACTTATCATGTTGGTAAGGTTTAATTTATGTAAATATTAATCTTATAAGTATAGATTGATCGAAAAAGTCCGGGTCATTACAGTACCTACCCGTTAAATAAATTTCGTCCCGAAATTTTAAAATTGTACCTATTTTGCGTCATCGGAAAACAAGTGTGGATATTTTTGTTTCATCTGATCCTCCCGTTCCCATGTAAACTCGGGACCCCTTCGAGCATTCCAACGAACCTTAACGATCGGTATATTGCTCTGCTTGAGCTGTTTAATTTCACGATCCATGATTTCGATTGGTTCTTCGATGAATTGTAGTTTCTCGTCGACATGGATTTCTTCAAGAGGAATGGTGAGATCTTCCTTTGCAAGACACTTCTTAAGGTTCGAGACGTGAAATGTATTATGTACTCCAGCGAGTTGTTGCGGTAACTCGAGTCGATAAGCTACCGGTCCAATGCGTTCGATGATCTTGAACGGGCCTACATATCTTGGGTTCAGTTTACCCCTTTTTCCAAAGCGTATTACACCTTTCCACGGTGACACCTTTAACATAACCATGTCCCCGATCTGAAACTCTAATGGTTTCCTTCGGACATCGGCATAGCTCTTTTGGCGACTACGGGCTGTTTTCAATCTCTCCTTGATTTGTACTATCTTTTCAGTAGTTTCATGTATGATCTCGGGACCAGTTAATTGTCGATCTCCTACTTCATTCCAACAGATAGGAGATCTACACTTCCTTCCATACAGTGCTTCGAATGGTGCAGCTTTAATGCTCGCATGATAACTATTATTATACGAGAATTCTGCTAACGGTAAATACTTATCCCATCCGTTTCCAAAATCGATCACACATGCCCTGAGCATGTCTTCAAGAGTCTGAATTATTCTTTCACTCTGCCCGTCAGTTTGCGGATGATATGCGGTACTCATATCCAAACGAGTTCCTAGTGCCTCCTGTAGTGATTGCCAGAACTTTGAGGTAAATCTACTATCACGATCAGATATAATGGAAATAGGTATTCCATGCCTTGAAACAATTTTCTTTATATACAATCGTAATAGTTTCTCCATTCTATCCGTTTCCTTTATAGGCAAGAAATGTGTAGACTTGGTGAGACGATCAACAATTACCCAAATGGTGTCGTATCCCCAGGCAGTCTTTGGTAACTTCGTGATGAAATCCATTGTAATACCATCCCATTTCCATTCTGGGATTTCTGGTTGTTGAAGTAACCCTGACGGCTTCTGGTGTTCTGCTTTGACTTTGGAACAAGTTAAACACTCCCCAACATATGTTGCAACGTCTGTCTTTAAATTAGGCCACCAATAATGTGTCTTAAGATCTTGGTACATCTTTCCAACTCCAGGATGTATCGAGTATCTTGTCTTATGTGCCTCATTCAATATCAACTTCCTTAATCCACCCAACTTTGGTACCCAAATACGATTTGCAAAATATCGAATTCCATCTTCCCGTATAACGAGTTGCTTCTCATACTTCTTCATTATTTCATTTCCTATATTTTCTTTAGTAAGTGCTTCTCGTTGAGCCTCTTTGACTTGTGAGTTGAGATTCATGCGAATTTTTATGTTCATCGCTCGAACTCGAATTGGTTCTCGTTCCTTTCTGCTTAAAGCATCGGCCACCACGTTCACCTTCCCGGGATGATAACGAATTTCACAATCATAGTCGTTTATTAACTCGACCCACCTACGTTGCCTCATGTTCAGCTGTTTCTGATCAAAAATATGTTGAAGGCTTTTATGATTAGTAAACACAGTGCATTTAACCCCATACAAGTAGTGTCTCCATATCTTTAATGCAAACACGACTGCTCCCAGTTCTAGATCATGCGTCGTATAATTCCGCTCGTGAATCTTCAATTGTCGGGATGCGTATGCAATAACTTTCTTCCGTTGCATAAGAACGAAACCAAAACCTTGTCGCAAAGCGTCACAATATATTTCAAAATCATCGTTCCCTTCTGGTAACGATAAAATAGGCGCCGTAGTTAACTTCTTCTTTAGTAATTGAAATGCACTCTCCTGCTCAGAAGTCCATTCATATTTCTTCCCTTTTTGCGTTAACGCTGTCAACGGCTTAGCTATTCGGGAAAAATCTTGAATAAACTTTCTATAATAACCGGCTAAACCCAAAAATTGGCGTATCTGCGTTGGTGTCTTAGGAGTCTCCCATTTTTCAATGGCTTCAATTTTTGCTGGATCAACCTGAATTCCTTTGCTACTAACAACGTGGCCAAGAAATTGCACTTCTTTCAACCAGAAAGCACATTTAGAAAATTTAGCATATAGCTGTTCTTTTCTTAACAACTCTAATATCAACCTTAAATGCTGCGCATGCTCTTGCTCACTCTTGGAATAGATAAGAATATCATCAATGAAAACGATAACAAACTTATCTAGATATGGACTACAAACTCGATTCATGAGGTCCATGAATAAAGCTGGCGCATTCGTCAATCCAAACGGCATGACCAAAAATTCGTAATGACCGTAGCGTGTCCGAAAAGCAGTTTTCGGTATATCTTCTTCTTTGACGCGTAGTTGATGATAGCCCGATCTTAGGTCGATTTTCGAATAAACACATGATCCTTGCAGTTGACCAAATAAGTCATCAATTCTCGGTAGTGGATACCGATTCTTGATAGTTAACTTATTTAATTCACGATAATCTATACACATCCTAAAAGATCCATCTTTCTTCTTAACAAATAAAATTGGAGCTCCCCACGGTGAAGTGCTTGGTCGTATGAATCCACGGTCCAGTAATTCTTTTAACTGACTTTGAAGTTCTTTTAATTCGGACGGTGCAAGTCTATATGGCGCACGAGCCACTGGTGCAGCTCCTGGTACTAAATCTATTTGAAATTCTACAGATCTAAATGGAGGTAATCCCGGCAACTCTTCCGGAAAGACTTCAGGAAAATCTCCTGCCACAGGCACGTCATTGATGCTCTTCACTTTTTCCTTCGTTTCGACTTTATTAACATGTGCTAAGATAGCATAGCACCCTTTCTTCAAGCACTTTTGAGCTTTCAAATAACTAATGAGTTTTAGCTTTGAGTTACCCTTCTCTCCATAAATCATTACTGGCGTTTTATCCTTACGAGGAATGCGAATTGCCTTCTTGGCGCACACAACTTCAGCTCCTATTTTGGACATCCATTCCATGCCGACTATTACATCAAAACTTCCTAATTCTACGGGTATCAAATCAATCTTAAATGTTTCTCCGGCTAAATTTATTTTACAATCACGGCAAATTTTATCAGCTTTAATTAGTTTACCATTAGCTAACTCAATCATGTACTTAGCATCTAGAGGTAATGATGAACAATTCAATTTAACGTAAAAGTCTCTACTCACGTAACTTCTATCGGCACCAGTATCAAATATAATAGATGCGGATAAGTTATTAATGGTAAACGTACCCATAACAAGCTCCGGGTCTTCACACGCCTCTCTAGCATTAATAACAAATTCTCTTCCACGTGCAGATCCATTATTCTTCTCTGGATTCGGACACTAGCTCTTATAATGACCCTGTTTCCCACACCCATAACAAGTAACAGTGGCCAAGGCAGTTCTATTTGCATTGGTGGCAGGAGTCTTGGTACCGTTTGTATTTGTAACGAGAGCCCTACAATCTTCAGCAAGATGACCCTTTCGATTACATTTGTTGCATACCACATTACAGTAACCAGAGTGATGTTTGTGGCATCGGTTGCATAAAGGATTTTGTCCTTTGTAACCAAAGCTTAAACCACTACCCGCACCTTGCGTGATTTCTTATTTCTTAAAAGATTGTTGTTGGTTACCTCGACCATAATTTCCATTCCACTTTCTTTTGTTACCTGATACCCTCACATCAGTATTGGATACTTTCTTATCCATGATGACCTGATCCATTAGCTTGTTTGCCATGGTTATAGCTTCATGAATTGTCTTAGGTTTCGATGCTGTAACATTTGCCTTGACCTTTTTGGGCAAACCATCTTTGTACATTTCAATCTTCCGTTCTTCGGTTGGAACCAATTCAGGACATAGCAAAACTAATTCCATAAATCGCTGATTGTAGTTGGTGATTTCAGTACCAACAACCTTCAGGCTTCGTAATTCATCTTCCAACTTCCTAACCTCGTTCCTTGGACAATATTCGTTGATTAACATTGTTTTGAATTCTTCCCATGGCGTATCATAAGCTACATCTCCTCCTACAGCCTTCACATAATTTTTCCACCACGTGAGTGCACTATCTTGTAAAGTACACGATGCATACTTGGTCATGTCCTTTTCAACACAACCACTGATTTTAAACACAGTCTCCATCTTTTCTATCCACCGGGTTAAACCGATCGGTCCTTCCGTTCCACTGAATGATGAAGGCTTGCAAGCTTGAAAAGTCTTGTAGGTGCATCCTACACGAGGATTTGGGTTAACTGCAGCAGCTCTTGCAGCTTCGACCCATAACATTCTGTCGTTCACTCGCTGGTTGATGAATTCCTCAACTTCTTGTTCCATCATTCGATTCAATCGCGCCATTTCCTAATGAAAGAAAATAATTATTCACATGGAATATTATAGATGTAGTGTGTATTTATAGTACATTATAGCTTGTTAATAATATGAACCAGGTATTATTATAAAAGCCTTTTCTTCTTATTAGCATTTTATAATTATATCTAGGGTAGTACCTACCCGTTAATGTTCATACTTAATAGCTTAGTACAGAACCAATTACTACAATCTAAATAATACTTAACCATGGAAAATTATTGCATTTCATACTTCACTATTTTACATATGCTTATCTTACATCGAACATTAAGCAAACCACACTAATAATATTATACAAAACATTATATGATCCCATGGTTTAATACGGCAGCGCATCGTTTGGTCTATTTTCTAGGACGTTTAGGTTCAATGAATCGCTTAACGCTTATCCTAGCTGTCTGCCTATATTTTGGCTGTAGGGCTGAAGAACTGGATGCCGGGATAGAACGAATAGGAATAGCGGGAATAGGGGTGGTAGTGTCTAGTAGAGTTGGTGCCACATCATCCTTACTAAACTTGGGATTTGAATTTTCTAATTCATTAGCCTTTCGTTTCTTTCCTAGTTCGAACTTGTCTTTTGTAATTTCCTGTATTTCTTCCTCGGGTTCACTTTCCTCCTCGGGTTCACTTTCCTCCTCGGGTTCACTTTCCTCCTCGGGTTCACTTTCCTCCTCGGGTTCACTTTCCGGGTTCTCTATAGTCGGTTCATCCGGAATTTGTGAGTCTTCCCCAAAGATATTATTTTCGTCATCGGATAGGTTAATGACTGGAACACCATCTGAAGATTCTGGTTCGGAGTCGCTGAATGTGATAACAAGTTTTGAGCCCGACATCTATCACACAACAACTAACCCATTAGTACTACATAATATTTACATATAAATTTTAACCAACAATGATAAGCAATGGTTTTTAAATCAGACCTGGTCAAAGTCCAGACTTACTAATGTATCCTAACGACTTATCAGTTAGACACACTAATGCAAACCTGGTTCGCTAAGACCACCGCTCTGATACCACATGTCATAACCCGTCCTTAACCATAAGAACGAGTTAGATAACGTATGATTTCATTGCGAGGTATTGACCTCTATATGCGACATTTTTAAAAGAACAACTGCATTTATTTTACATTACAAGCCATAACTCTTATTTTAATACAAGCTTTAGACAATAAAAAGATGATTATCGTTTAGCGATAATCTTAGACTTACAAACTTTACATGTGATGATAACAATACGATTTCTAGCATATTTTACATTACAATTCCTCGGATATGCAGTTTTATTTTTGACACAAATATGCATACTCAAGATCTTGCTTAAATTCAACATGTTGCAGCGGAAGCTTTTAGTTATCACCTGAGAATAAACATGCTTAAAACGTCAACATAAAGTTGGTGAGATATAGGTTTAATGCCGGCAGCAATATATATATATAGACCACAAGATTTCATATATAAACATTTTAATAAAAATATTCTAAGTGGTTGAGCACTTGGTAACCATACTTAACATTTAATCACGTCGCATATTCCCTTTATTATGAAATCTTACTACACCGTACCAAGTGTAGTCATGAAACGAAGTACTGTGCAACCGTTGAATACTGGTCGTCCAGTCCGGTTGGGGTTGTCAGGCCCAATAGATCTATCAACAGGATTCGCGTTTACAATACCGCTGTAAATAATAGTTACCAAGCTACAGGGAAGTATGCCAGTGGTACAACTCAACGTAGAATATATTTTTCAGTTACTTGTGTCCATAACGTAAAACATAAAATACATGTATTCTCATCCCGAAATACTTAGAGTTTAAAAGTGGGACTATATACTCACTTTTGCCTTGAAGATATATATATTTTGACTTGGTCTCCGGTTGATATCACGAACCTATCCATATATAATATATCAATATATTTTCATTTTAAACAATCGTCACGTATATATATACTTATAATACTTTTAATGTCTTATTAGTCCGTAGTTAGCAATTCAATTTTAATGGTTCATATTTAGGTGTTTAATAAATAAATAAACCCCCATCGAAATAAATAAAACCCCATTGTATTCGTATTGGTCGGGATTAATCTTGACCCACGGTACCGGTGTTGTCAAATGACGTGTTGCGTACATAAAGTACCGGTGTTGTCAAATGACGTGTTGCGTACAATCATGGGATCTTATGATTAATCTTCTCGTATTGTTTACGGGTGATCCTGAAATATATAAAATTAAATTATGAGTACATATATATAAAATATCATGTTATTTTAAAAAGATGTAATTTATTTAATTTTTCTCCAATTATTTTCGTGGCTAAACTAGTCTTGGATATCCGATTTTATTTTGGTCATAGTTTCTTCGTTACAACTCCGTTTTCGTTGGTTCAACTTGCCACTTCCTTGGATCGAGTCCTTCTTTAAGAATATGAACTGTAAATACCTTAGTTTATATTCGAAATCACAGGTCATAGGTCAAACTTTGGTGAAACTTATGAAGTTAATCATTTTCCATCATGTAAACAACCTTAAATGATTATTTTTCTAAAAATACTTATACTTTGAGTTAAATCATGAAATTTTTATGTGTTATCATATTCATAGTAAATATCATTTTTCCAGAAAATAAACCTCCAATTCAAGGTTCAAGATAGTTTTTAATTATCCAACCCAAAACAGCCCCCGGTTGCACTCCGACGTCGTAAAAACAGTTTTTAAGGTGTTCTTTGAAAAACCAAGTTATACCTTGTTAAATTAGAATATATTTATGATATATTACAGGTCTTGAAGTATTTTAAAAGTTAAGTTAGAAGGATCTATTTAGTTTGCAAACAAGTTTGAAAACATTCAAACTATGTTCTTGTTGTTAAAATTTTATACCATAAAATAAGATAGCTATATATATATGAATCGAATAAGGTTATGAACAAAGTTACTACCTCAAGTTACTTGGACAAGATTTCTGTAAAAGAGGAGTAAAAACCTAGAACCAAAAGAGTGATGGAGTTGGATCAAAAGGTTGGAAGTAAACTTCTTCAAATAAGTGGTTATTTTGATATGTTCTTGAAAGAGTTTTCTTATGGTGTTTAAGGCTTAGCTTATGACCCAAAAGTTGCTGAACATGATGAAGGTTATGAGAGGGTTTGAGTATATGTGTTTGTAGAGTAATTGGTGTAACAAACTTGAATCAAATGGATGGGTATATATCCCCATTTTTGGCGTGAAACATGGGGGAGACAAAACAATTTTCCAACTTGTATTTTTGTATAATTATTGAAGCTAGATGTCAAAATGAACTTCCCTCTTGATGAGGGCAGATATAGGATTGATTATAAGTTGATTTGATGTGTATATACCAATAGTAAATACGTATAGAAGCTAGGTATGATACGAGTACATATACTCTAGATATACGTATAGAAATCTTGTAAAAACGGAACGAGGATTCAAATATAGCTATCTTTTGTGAATATACTTATATTGTTTTATGTATTTAAGTCCTTAAAAAGTGATTAAATACATTACATATACGATATATGTATAAACATTATAGGTTATAAGTATTTATGTCAAATAACGTTACGTATGGTTATCGTTTTGAAAACTTAAGTTAGTAGTTTCAAAATATACTTATAACTTATTGTTATTAATACAAAATAAGATATTAAAACATCCTTAGATCATGTTAAATATGTATATATACATATATATACACAAACGTATAATTATCATATATTATATAGTTCGTGATATCATCGGTCAAACTAGACGGTCAAACGTTGTGTAAAACTCTTTTCAAAAACATAAGTTTCAACAATTTGGATTGCTTATCATGTTGGTAAGGTTTAATTTATGTAAATATTAATCTTATAAGTATAGATTGATCGAAAAAGTCCGGGTCATTACAGTAATCCACGTTCAAACCTTTCATGATTCTTGAAAACACCTCAATCGAGAGGATGAACCAACTGCACTTCATCTACGAAAGAAAAGATTGATGCATATAGTTCTGCACCTGAAAAACTCATGGAATCTGAGTAAACGTTTAACACGTATATGTGCTAAATCCTTTAGCGTTGTTATTACCAAAAATCACTTTGCAATTTCTTTCTAAATTAGCCAATTTTGTCACAGCTCAAGCAAATCAACTTCAACTTTTCGTTCGAAACAACCTTATTATAACCTTGATAAATATACGTGCTCTTTTATTGTTACAGGGGAACCTTTTATATTTCATCATATTATCATCAGCGTTTAATCATCTAAAAACACAATTCTCTTGAAATCACCTCGGATTGATAACCGATGATTCAGATATCATAGCATTAAATGCAGAGGAAACAGAAAAATTGTAGATGGTCTAAACGGCCAAATGTTTGATGATAAATAAGGGAGTGTTAGGAACGCTCGATAGAAAATTTGGTACTGAAAAACAGATTGAGCAAACCATAAAGGAGACCAAGGCTAAATACAAGGACCATACCATATATTCAAAGAATCCAGGTAATTCTGGATCCGATGAAACCTTCAACGAATATCTTGCTCCGTACTCATGTTAAAATCTTGCGGAAAATCTTTCTTCATTAACCATCGAACTTAGAAATTCCAAAATATCATCATAAATATCTTCGATATTTCTGAAGATATTTTCATAAATATTTTCGTTTGAAATTATTTATCTCTTCGTGCTATCTATATTACATCATAAAGGAAACTACTTTAGTTTCTAAATTTCTTTAAAATTCGAGTTTGAATTATGAATGATTTTGAAGTAGTGTTGGAAATTGATGCATAAGTTAGAATAATATAATGACACTTGATCAACGTGATTATATTACAGTAAGTCATGCTGAGTTTCTAATAAAACATGATGATTCACAAACCATACCGTTATCATGTGCCATGTTACACGACTCTTACATTCTATCTAATCTAAAAACATATCAAGAAAATATATTCTTGATGGTTCTATCTTCTGTAATTTTGGTAATTTGACAAATCAAATCGTGCTATTACGTTCTTTCTTATTTAGAACATTAAGTTCATTCGCAACTCCATACTTACGAATTCTGGACCGTTACTCGTTTTACCAGAGATCGAGAGGAGAATAAAACGGCAAAGAGTTTCAAAATATAAGGGAAAATATAAAGCCCAATGAGAACACTGAAATTACAAACTGTGGATATCAGTGCGTATAGCAATATAAAGACATGGAAGGATTATAAATACAATAATCCCTAGAGCATAGTAGAAATAAACAGATTCTTCCAGTGGGAGTTGGAAAAGGAGAATGATTGTTGCGATAGTCAGGATAAGGACAAGGATCAGAACTGGATTAAGCATTTTGAATTTGGGAATTGAGTATAGAAGTGGTGAAAACTAATGAAATGGAAGAGGTAAATTTATAATGGAAAAATCAGGCGTAGTAATTGGGACAATCATTTAATTAAAGAGATCCTAATTTCCTTAATTCTCAAAATATCAGATCTTATAGATTTCCAAGATTTTCTTTTGAATCCCTTGAATTCCGGAATTCAACCATGACTAGTAAAAGTTATGACGAAACTTTATTTTCTCATTTCACTCTTTTGTGATAGCTTCACTCGTACTCTTTGAGTAGTCGAATTATCTTATCCATGTTACTCAACAGTAATAAAACTCTATTTATCAGCTCGTATTCGTCATGAAAACATTTTTATTGTTAGCCATGACCACCTCACTCAAATTTCGGGACGAAATTTCTTTAACGGGTAGGTACTGTGATGACCCGGAAATTTCCAACCAAATTTAAACTTGATCTTTATATTATTTCGACACGATAAGTAAAGTCTGTAATGTTGAGTCACAAATATTTTGAACTATTTCATATATTCGTTTGACTTTCGACCATTCCCGACGATTCACGAACAACTATTTGTAAATAGATAACATATATATTTAAATAGGTATTTATAATTTGAAATATAATTTAGAATATTATATAATATGATTATTAGGATTTATATTGTAAAATAAATAAAATAAAATGCGATTAATGGAAACTATAGAATATATAGATATACATAAATATTACTTGTAAATATATAAAGTTTTATTAAATCTATTTGTTTAAAAATATATAATATAATTGTTTTAGTAATTAACTTTGCTATTTTAAAACTGTTTATATATAGAAAGGGAATATAAATGATTTCGAGCTTAATTAGTAAAAGTTAGTAATACTCGGTTGACATTTCGTTAGCGTTCATATAGATTTAATATAAGTTTATGATGGATTAAAATAAAAGTTGAACTGTAAATCGATTACGAAGATTTTAGATTTGTTAAAAGTATTTTTACCTTTTTCAGTTTAAATATTAGTACTTCATACATATAAATCGGGTTTTGATCAGGTTTCAAACAGGTAATAACCAGAATAAATAAATGGTTTTAATTTAAAAATTAGGGATTTTTAGGAACACTTTTATACGTTAACTGTTTAGCAATGGACACGATATGGCCATTCGGGATAAACTGTCGGCAGATATTTTAAAATCCTCGGCTGCTAACTATTGAATATGATTGAGATTAGATTACTGTTGTAGTCTCTATTATGAATTATGATTTATATTATATTATATAACACCTACTTTATATATATATATATATATATATATATATATATATATATATATATATATATATATATATATATATATATATATATATATATATATATATATATATATATATATATATATATATATATACACACACACACACACATGAATGAAGATATGAGAACAACCATCCAACACCTTGTATCACTAACATCATCGGACCATCGTCGCCTAACACCTTCCTCCACCACCCTAGTCACCACGACAACCACCCATCACCACAATAACAACCATCACCACCCTTATCTCTCTTTCTCTCCTTCATAATTTACGGTTTCAACAACAAACCATCACTCTTGTTTTCTGTTTCTAATTCGATGCAGCTATTGCTCACTTCCTTGTCTCCTGTTCTTGTCTCCTTCATTGATCACCACCCTAAAACCCAACACCACCACCATTTTCATCTAAAAACCAACGAGCCACTTTCACTATCAAATGACCACCATGGAACCACTAGTAACCATCATGAACCTCATCAAATTCACTGCTGCTTGTGTGTTTCTATATTATTCTTTTTCTTCTCCGAAAACAGCAAACACCACCTTTTCTTCGAACCAATCACCACCACTTAATCAACCACCCAAACTCAGTACAAGAACAAAGCATGACTGCTGCAAGCTCGAGTTCTGTTGTTTCTGTTTACGAAGCTCAACCACCAACACCAAATGAATGCATATTGCTGCTGCTACTTAGATCCTACTACTGTTACACTTATACCTTTTCTGTTTCAGTACCAAGATCAAAACACCATCACCATCAAGAACCATCGTGACTTGTTACTTGTCAATTACAACATCAAACCAGGAAGTTTTATGGTGACTGTTATCATTTCTGTTTTGCTGCAGTCCACCGTAAGTTCACCATGATCAACCACCAATGTCCACTCCTATTTCTTATTCGAATGCAGCTGCTCCTGTTTCTTTCTTTTAATTCTTTTTCCTTTGTTTGTTAAAATGAAAAAATGACGACAATAGTTAACAAGTTACAAGGTTGGGCTTTTGAGGTGGGCTAAAGTAATTTAACTGTTGGGCAGTTATTTTATGCTTGTGGGCCGAGGAATCCATCTATGTTTGTCGGTTGGGCTGCCTTGACATATAAAACCCACATACATGAAACCAGCTTGTTTTTGCATTTTCCCTGCTGTGGTTTCACTGTTTTCTATTGGGGTTTAAAAACACGAAGAAGGTGTATGAATGATGATGAAGTAATAACCGAAGATGATGATGATGTTAGATAGCTCGATGGTGAGGTTACAGCGAGATTTCATGATGATGATGTTCGATTGAAGGTGATGGTGGAGAGGTCGCGATGATGATGTTTATGATGTCATTATGATAAGGATGATGATGATGAGGAAGATGAATAGCGTTGATGTTGATGATGATAACTTATAATGATAATGATTAATGGTCACAGTTAAAGATAATAATAATAAAAGAAGAACAGCCGAATCTAAGGGTTAAAAGAATTTAATCCGTAATTTATTTCAGATAATAAGAACAGAGGAACGGTTGGGTGTATGGTCGGGTAACAAGAGGTCGTGGGTTCAAGCCCGGTTCATGCCAAATTTTTTTTTAAGAAAAGCTTTAAAGGTAGTTATATTATTATTATTATTATTTTTATTATTATTATTATTATTATTATTATTATTATTATTATTATTATTATTATTATTATTATTATTATTATTATCGTCATTAAAAATATGACTTTATCATTAATAAAAATATGATTATTATTATTGTAAGTATTATTATTAGTATTACCATTTAGGTTATTATTATTAAGTATAATTATTAATTATTATTAATGTTATAACCAGTAAATATTATATATATAAAAATATATTTAATACATAACATAACTATATTATGATTTTTTTTTTACAAATAATAAAGTTTTCATTTAAAACATATAAATAAATATATTAATTAAGTTATTAACAAAACATATAATTTATTAAGATAACATTTATATCTCTAATATTATATAAATTTGTTCGATTGCAATTATATGTGTTAATATATATACAAATGATATAGGTTCATGAATCCAAGGCCAACCCTGCATTGTTTAATGTCGTAATATGTATTTTTACTACAAAATACAGTATAGCGAGTTCATTTGATTCCCTTTTACTCTTTACATTTTTGGGACTGAGAATACATGCGCTACTTTTACAACTGCTTTATTAAATGCTTTTGAAATACATTTTGAACTGCGAATACATGAAATGCTTTTATAAATGTTTGACGAGATAGACACAAGAAAAACATTCCTCGAATGAATTATGTGGACGTGATAATTGCCACCATTGAATTATGTGGACGTGATAATTGCCACTTTTGATATGAATATTTTTCCCCCGATTATTATTGCTTGGTAACCTAAGAATTAGGGAACATCACTAATTTTTAGAATTAGTGCATGCCTAATTGACGCGAATCCTAAAGGTAGCTACCGGGTTTAACACCCCCACCCAGAATATTCACTAGACGGAAGGGCTAGTGGGCGTGGTGTTTAGTACTTCGAAGTTTATATGATTATTATACAGACGAGATGTTCTGTTTTGGGGATATTATTATGTGCATTATATGTTAAGGTCGGTTACCAAACCAAGCTATGAAAGCAATAAAAAGTGAATGTTATGTATCGAGAGAATGATTTTATACACAAGTTATGTGTATGTTATTTTTGTGCACAAGATATGTGTACGGTTACTAAGATTTATGAAAGATGATTTCGTACACGAGAAAGGTGTACTGTATTTAAAAGATATCGCATGTACATTACAGGTGGGTATAGGATTCGGGCCCATTTGTACCATGCAGGATTTAAATCTTGTGGTCTATTAAAATGATGAATTTTATTATTTTATGATAAACCTATGAACTCACCAACCTTTTGGTTGACACTTGAAAGCATGTTTATTCTCAAGTATGAAAGAAATCTTTCGCTGTGCATTTGCTCATTTTAAAGACATTATTTGGATTCGATCATCGCAATGGGACCAGATGTTGGTGACTTCATCCAGATGGATTAGGACGGGGTATGACATTAACCACCGAAGTCTCCCACCACTATACACCACCATTCACTTTACAAACCCACCATGAATCACCACCACCAAGAACAATCTCCATATCTCTCTCACTTCTTTTTCTTTTCTGTTTTCCACTCATGTTTTCTGTTACAATGAAGAAACGAAAACCACCCATTTTAACTCTTAAAAAAAAACCTGCTGCAACCGAGAAGAACCACCTGCAAACCACCACCAACTTCAACCACAACCTATACACCATCGAACAAACTCAACCAAACCTGCTATGTTGCTACCTTATCCCTGTTTCTACTACATATAGCTCGCAGTTTGTGCTTTAGTTAGTGAAACCACAAACAAACAAGACCCATCGAAGTTGCTGCTATTTTCTTTGGTAACCACGAATCTACTTTTGCTGTTGTCGGTTGTGTTCACTTCATGCCAATTGAGATGGGCCAAAAAGAAACATCATCCACTAAATTTTATCTTTGAAAGTTAGATATATTACTTAATCTAGTATTATTAAGTGACATCTATTATCTATTATGATTAAAGAATATGGAAAAAAATGACGAAGTGATGAGATTTATGAAAGTGAGAGTCGAGGATTAATCAATGATATTATGATAGATGATATGTGCAAATGGGGCCGAGAGCAAATTACTAATTCTTGCTGTTGGACTGCTAGTAAGTGGGCTGTATATTTATTTGGGTTGATTGGGCCGAGACCAACTTTATGCTCTTTGTTGAAAATGAAGTAAGGATGTGACGATACTTGACAATGATGGTAATAATAACATCGATGATAATTGATGGTGATTTCGAAATAGAGAACTATGTTAAAAGATATTAAAATCTTAATAATAATAGAAAAATTGATACGGAGTAACGGTTAAGGATATTATCGGATTAGCGGGACGTCGCGGGTTTAAACCCGGACTTTGGCATTTTTTTTAAGGGCTACTTCATTGAGGTAGTTTACTTATTACTCATTATTATTATTATTATTATTGTTATTGTTATTATTAGTTATTATTGTTATTAGGTTATTACTAATATGAAGAACATAATTATTAGTATTGTTAATACAATTAATATCATTATCATTATTGTTAATATTAGTAATATCAGAATTATTATTATTATAATTATTATCATTGCTATTAAAATTATTATCCTTAGTATTAAAATGATTAATAAAATTATTGTCATTATTATTATTAACATTGGTATTAGAATTAACATTATTATTATCATTTAGGTTATTATTATTAGTATCATTATTGAAATTATTATTAATACCATTTATATTAAAAATTATCATTATCAAAAGTATCAGTTTTATTATCACTATTATTGTTATTATTACAAATGAATATTACTTTAAAAAAAAATACATTATAAATATGTTAATATTATATATTACTAAATTTTTATGACATTAAGTAAGATATCTATAAAATATATTAATTAATATAAATATATATTCTTATCATATATAAACCTTGAAATAAATTTCTATTTGTAAAATATTATGATAAATGATAAATATTATATTATTGAATTACTTTAATAAGTATTTACTATATTAATATTAATAAATGTAGTGTAGAAATAAATATTAACAACCTAAAATACATAGGATAAATATAACTTAATTAGTAATATGATATGTAAATTATTAATATATCAACTTGTTAGTTGTTATTATATGTTTTAATATATATAACTGATATAGGTTCGTGAATCTGAGGCCAACCTTGCATTGTTCAGTTTCGTCATATGAATATTTTTACTACAAAATATTATAGAGTGAGTTTCATTACTCCCTTTTTAAATGCTTTTGCAATATATATTTTTGGGACTTAGAATACATGCGCTTTTATAAATATTTTACGAAATAGACACAAGTAATCAAAACTACATTATATGGTTAAATGATCGAAGCCGAATATGCCCATTTTGCTTGGTAGCCTAAGAATTAGTAAACCGATCTACTAATTGACGCGAATCCTAAAGATAGATCTATTGGCCTAACAAACCCCATCCGTTGTAGCGGATGCTTTAGTACTTCGATGTTGTTTTATCATGTCCGATGGATGTCCCGGAATGATAGGGGATATTCTTATATGCATCTTGTTAATGTCGGTTACCAGGTGTTCAATCCATATGAATGATTTTTGTCTCTATGCATTGGACGTATATTTATGTGAAATGAAAATGAAAATCTTGTGGTCTATTAAAATGATGGAAATGATTATTTATGTTAAACTAATGAACTCACCAACCTTTTGGTTGACACTTTAAAGCATGTTTATTCTCAGGTATGAAAGAAATCTTTCGCTGTGCATTTGATCATTTTAGAGATATTACTTGGAGTCATTCATGACATATTTCAAAAGATGTTGCATTCGAGTTGTTGAGTTCGTCAAGATTATTATTAAGTCAATTATAGTTGGATATATTATGAAATGGTATGCATGCCGTCAACTTTCGATGAAATGAAAGTTTGTGTTTTAAAAACGAATGCAATGCTTGTAAAATGTATCATATAGAGGTCAAGTACCTCGCGATGTAACCAAATATAATGTATTCGTCTAGATAGATTAGGACGGGTCGTTATAATTTGAGGGATCGAGATGCAATGGTTAAGGAAATAAAAGATAAGCAAGTTCACAAACAGTTAGAGGCAGATTTAACCGAGCACGTTTGGAACTTATCACCTTACTTTCGGACCGCTAATAATAATTAGTAATTTGTTATATATTTTCTAGTTACGTTAAGAAATTTTAAAGTTATGTAATTTTTTTTAGTAATTTAAATTAATGTACTTCATGTTTACTTATATTTATTTATTGGTATTCCATAAAATATAATCGTTTATCGTAATAATTCCTAAAACGATTACATTAGTTCCTAAAAATAGAAAAAAAATTTAGTTCCTAAAACGATTACATTAATTCCTAATGGCAATCTTCAACAAACACACTCATCAGTCGTCGTAATCACGAATATCGTATTGCTGAAACGGCGAAGATTCAAGTACATCTTCATCTTCAATTTCCTCAATGGTTTACCTTTCATCCCTAAATTCGGAGTAAAGCGTAATTGATTGATTACGTAACAAGGCTCGCCCAATCAAAGCAAACCAATCGTGATCTTCTTCAAGTAGCGAGGCAGAACCGTTAGATTTTTTGAAAAACCATACTTGTTTGAAAATGTAAGGTTTGCCTTTCTAGAGAAACTTAGCTAGCTTCAAAAATCAGGACACTCACAATCCTTATTAATTTAATACGGAGTACTTTTTACAAATAGAGTTAAGCCTATCAAATAGCTTTATACTTTTCTTTTTGTTTTATTTTAGGCTATATACAAAGAAAAATGCAAGTGTAGGTCACATACTTTCAAAAAGTGTTCTAAAGTACGCTATTGGTGACCGGTTACCCGCGTGTGTAGTCCCTGAAGCTAACAGACGTTAACAAAATTGATATTTATGCGTTTTTAGGATACTATTTCTTCATGAAAGTTGTTCTAATTCCATCACTTAACACAAGTGAACTAAAATCAAGACCTGAAAATTCGAGAAACGATCCAATTGAAATGTTGACCAAAATTTCATAAACTTTGACTTTTTGATCTGCTATTCAGAGATGAATTGTAACATGATCTGGTGCAACACGAAGCTTAAAGGGGTAATCAGGAACCTGAAACTCTAATTAATTCGATCTTAGGAACCTGCACACGCAAGTAATCAGTCACCAATAGCCAACATTAGATTACTTTTCAAAAGTATGTGATGTACACTGGTATTCTCCTGGGTATATAGCGTAAATTGAAACAAAAATAAAAGTATAAAACTATCTGGTAGTCTTAATCCTTACAAGTTACAAATATTAAATTTTAATATTCATGTATGTTGTTAAGTTTAGTTTGATTTATGAGATTTTGGTGGAATTTTTTTTAATCCCGCTAAAACATAATTACCAAATTCAAAATTCAAAATCCAGTAATTAAAACTAACCCTAAACTTATATCAGATTATCAAGCGATCCCTGTCCTAAGAAACGAAATTGACTCTCTCTAACCCTAATAACTTCCGTCTCATCTCCTTGAATCAATTTCAACCCTTAAATTCTTTCTAACACATATCGTATGTCATAAGGAATTTGTAAAATGGATTGCATCATCGTCTCTCCCAAATTGTCTTCTTCAAAAGTGATGACAAATTCAGGTAGGTTTTATTTCTTTAAGCAAATTTTTTTTCAATATCTAATGGGATTTTTTTAAGCAAATTTGTTTACACGATTCTACTTCAGACAATTATTACTCGCTCTGTTTTGATCCATTATGGCTATCCGATGTCAGTTTTCCGATGGTTTTAGAACAAAATTAATTCGAAATCAGAAATTAGTTAGATTTTTTGATTCATCAACTAAAAGTAGGACCCTTTCAATATTTAAATTCCATTTGATTTTAACCTAAGAGCACGTTATTAATTTTTATATGTTATATTATCTATTTCCAGAACTTTTTGAATACAGGTGATGATACGCATAATGATCCGTCTCCACAAGGCATACTACTGGTAACACCCGGGACATAGTGTATCCGGCATACATCATCACTAACAGAAAAATGTCTTCCCGGCCTCATCTTAGTAGCCGGCCACAAGGTTACTAGTAAACACATCCGGGAAAGGATCACATCATCAGGGACGCCACAAGAAGTCCCGGCTTGGACAAGAATGCAAGTTACCGACACCGACTAGTCGGATGCAAGAACATTAAGAAACCGAGAACCATGTCTGAAAGGACTGCTAGACCATGAATATCAGGCACCCGGTAACTCCTACAAGGTCACTTGCAAACCGGCCACATCTATCCCGAACATAATACTACCGTAAAGAAACACTTGGAATAAAACATCAAGTTAGAACCTTCTTGACTGAACAAGGCATCCACCCGCCATACCCTAGTCAGATCCTCCACGCTCCCGGAACAGACACTTGATCCCAGAATAAGTGCACCGTCCCGGAACGAGTACTTGATCCTGGAACAAATAAACAAACAAGCTGCACACCACGTCAGCCCACAAATCTAGAAAAGTTTGTTAGGATATGCTCGTTATCCCTATGAAAGGGACAGATGCCACGTCAGTCCTTGGAATTAGCAAAGTTTGTTACACCCATGAAAGGGACATGTGCCATGTCACCATTATCTCGTATCACCTATAAATACACATTCAAGATCATTCAATCAAGAACACTAGATGCATTAATGTTACTCTGCCCAAATTAATTACGGTAGCATTTTCTCCAGCTGACAATACAACTCCGATCAAGATTCTGGTCGCTATCGGAGTTAATCTCAACTCTAAGATATTAACTTACTCGATTCCAATTAAGTAACGTTAATCCTATCCATTGTTTTACACCCTTGAAATCCAAATTTCAAATCGGGGTTTGCACAATTATTGGAGTTAAAACATTCGATCCACTCTTTTTCCCAAATCAAGCGCTCAAACCCGAAATCTATTCAAGCATAACGATTTTGGTTTGATCAAATGGCGCTATCTAAAGGTACGAAATTAATCACTCCTCAACCTCACTAGCTAGACAATGAAGACACGAGCCCAGGCAATAGAGTGAAGGCTGACATATACATGATACACTCATGGGATGCTGGGCAGCGACGTAAAGCGGTAGTATAAGATAACTGGAAGCATGAACCCATCATCTTCCCGTCATTATTTAATATTAACCCTTCTTCTGAACCGGTTATCATTCGGGTGCACATTTTCAATTGCCAAGTTGGACGAATATACACCGACACTGATGTTGGAGTAGAGATCATGTTCGAACACTGCTTTTTGCACCTACCAGAAAGCATTAGACGGCAGAAGAAAGTTGCAACTTCACCATTAGCAAGATTCAACAGTGCTGCAACCTGGCCGGTAGGTTCCATCACGATGGAAGTTGTTCTAGGAACATTACCCTTCTAAAGCACATCATACATTGAATTCTCCATCGTCAAAATAGACTCACGGTACAACATTATCCTAGGACGTAATGCCATGCAAAAATTTGGCGCAGTTACGTCAACGGTGTACGGCATGTTGAAGTTCCCAACTCCAGCCACAATCCGGACACAAGAATTGGAGCCAATCGAGTGTATGCAGATATTCAAAGGCACCAATGAAATTATAATCCACGAAAAAGGCTACGTGTCCCCGAACCCTAAGCATCCGGACCAGCGGATCCAGATCGGTGCTACTTTGATCAAGCTTTCTAGCTTTTTGATCTTGTTATATCTTGTAGATTCAAACTTTGATTTGAATCCTTCAAGAACATGAAAGATTCATGCTTTCTAGCTTTGAATCTTCATTACTTTTGTTAGATCTAAGTTTTCTAGCTTATGATCTCTTTATTTTGTTAAAAAGATCAAAACTTGTGTTTATGATCTTCATGAAACTTGAAGATCTAGCCTTTTGCTTTCAAGATCTTCAAGAACATAAAAGATTCAAGCTTTCTAGCTTTGGATCTTCATTACTTTGATGGATCTAAGCTTTATAGCTTAAGATCACTTTGTTTTTGTTGAAAGATCAAAACTTGTGTTTATGATCTTCATAAGACTTGAAGATCTAGCTTCTTGTTTTAAAGATCTTCAAGAACATAAAAGATTCAAGATTTCTAGCTTTAAAATCTCATAATTAATTGTTAAAAGATCCAAGCTCTCTAGCTTAGGGTTCCATTACTTTGATTGATCAAATTTATGTCTTGCTTGTTGGAATCAAAGTTTGTAGCTTTAATCTTGAATAGAACTTGTATTTGTGTTAAGACTAAGAACATGATGTAACATTGGTTCATCATCCTTCTAAAGCTCTTAAGTGAGTTGTATTTCTTCTTAGTCTTGACATTGTGTGTTGATGGTTGAAACTTGGTCAAAGTGATGCTAAAACATCAAAGAGTTGTACACTTGAGGCTTATACGCATCAAGGATGAGAACTGTGATGAGCGTCAAGAACCAAGAAACGTACCGGAGCACTTGGTTACTGTTTTTCGGGGTCTGATCAGACTCCTAGGACTTCTGGAAAGTTGATTTTCAGATAGTTCGTTTCGAGTAGATGACTTTTTGTTTAAGACTCGCCTAAATCTGATATACGGTTTAGGATTTATAGCCTTCCGAAAATCACTACGCCTTTGTAATGACGTGCTAAAAATTCTAACCTACTCGCGCTTAAACCAGCGCCACGGTCAAACGACATCGAGTTAGGATCTGAAAATTGGAGAGCTATTAGAGGACTCACATAAGTAGCCTTGGACACTGACCACATGTCTTTTCGGTTTGTATAGAGATCGTAGAAGCTGTCCGAAGTCAGCCCTTTGTTTCGATCTCTATTCTTGTTGAAAACTTACTTTGTCTTTTACGAATGATGATGATGATGATGATGATACTTAAGACTTAACTTAATTTCTTTAAAACTTTTAGGGACAATTTACTGACTTAGTAACCTTTGACTTAGGTTGAGGACCTTTCGGACCAACTTACTACTTGCATACTTTTCATATCGACTTTTACCGCATTGTTCACTGTTAGTTATAGCTCCCTTTTTACTTATACTATTTTTGGGACTGAGAATACATGAGCTTTTTATGTTTTACATACTAGACACGAGTATTTAAACTTTATATATGTGTGGGTGACATAACGGCACAAAGATTCCCTTTAGCTCGGTAATGTTTAGTCATTGGTTTATGAACCGGTGAACGTGAATCTTAGATATGGATCCATAGAGGTTGACATCCCCACTCGGGCTAGTCGCGCTAGCATTCAATGGGTGTTTAATACTTCGTAAACTTTCGCACTTGCCCGTAAGGCCCTGTTCCTGTTTCAGTTGAATGGGACGCCGTCCAAGTTTTGGGATGCCGTCCAGTAAAGAAGGACTGGACGCCGTTTTAACAACCCGTCCTAATCCACCTGGACGAAGTCATCAACATCTGGTCCCATTGCGAGGTACTGACATAAATATGCCATGAATGACTCCAAGTAATATCTTTAAAATGAGCAAATGCACAGCGGAAGATTTCATTCAGACTTGAGAATAAACATGCTTTCAAGTGTCAACCAAAAGGTTGGTGAGTTCATAGGTTTATCATAACAATCATTTCAATATATTAATAGACCACAAGATTTTCGTTTATAAATATATGTACACTCGCAAGTATATAAAAGCATTCTATAAGTTGTTGAACACTTTGGTAACCATACTTAACAATTAATGTGGCATATTTCCTTTATTATGAAATCTCCCTACACTGCACCAAGTGTAGTAAAAATGAAGTACTATGCAACCATTTACGATACTAGAGCGACTAGCCAGGTTGGGGTTGTCAAACCCGATAGATCTATCAATAGGATTCGCGCTTACATGTTCTTCCAACATGTAAATATTAGTTACCAAGCTATTAGGGAAGATATGCAAAGTAGTACAACTCAACGTAGAATATATTTCAAGTACTTGTGTCTATTTCGTCAAACATAAAAGCAGTGCATGTATTCTCAGCCCAAAAATATATATTGCAAAAGCAATTAAAAAGGGAGCAAATGAAACTCACTCTACAATATTTTGTAGTAAAAATATTCATACGACGATACTGAACAATGCAGGGTTGGCCTCGGATTCACGAACCTATATCAGTCATATATATATATTAAAACATATACTTGTAGTTGAACAAATATATATTTTATCTGTAATATAATTTTTATATTAATAACTTATATATTTCATTATTTGATTACATATATTCATTTTAATAAATAAGATATTAATATAGTTTAATTACATGTATTAAATATGTTTTTATATAAAATGATAATTTTATAATACTTATAATGTTAATAATAATAATACTACTAATAATATTATTAATGAATATACAAATTTTGTTTTTAATAAATTGATGGATTTAAAAATAATGATACTTTTAGTATTTCTGATAACAATAATAATATTAATAGTAATAATAGCTATAAAAATAACCATTTCACTACTAATGATAATAATTTTAATAATAGTTCATTTATAATGATACTCATAATAATAATGATAATGTTAATAAAAACACTTATATTAATACTAATCATAAAATGATTCTAATACTAATATTAATGGAAATAATAATAAAGTATATCATTTTCATACTAATAATGATAATAATAATCATAATCTTAATGATAATAATAATTATAATTGTATTTATAATTTTGATAATAATAAAAGGTAACTAATACTTATTAGTAATACTAATAATAATAACTATAATACTTAGTAATAATACCAATAATTATTAATAACACAATAATAATAATAACAATAATACTAATAGAAATAAAAATGATAATAAAAATAATAATACTAATAAAAATGAGACTACCTTCAAGAAATAGGCATTTAAAAAAAATATTGTCTCGTACCGGGCTCGAACCCGTGACCTCTCGCTCACACTAAAACACCCTAAACCATGCTACCAATCTTGTTTTTCTGGTTTATAATGCAAACCCATAATATATAACTAGTATCTCTTTCAGTTGAATTCATCATCTTCTTCACCAAAAATCCAAACAACCAATATAACACAAAACTTAAATTAATGAAATTATGATATTTTTAAAAACTTGTAACAATTATATAAATTATAAAATGATGTTATTTAAAAAAAACGAAAAAAAAATAAGAAAACAGCCTGTATGCTGTTCGTGGAAAAAGAATAAAAAAAAACTTTGATTTTGATTTCTAAATCGTTTTACATAAAACTTTCTTTATGAAAAAGGTTGAAAATCATTCCTAAACTTTTGAAATCGTCAATTGAACTTAAAACATCCATACGATCTCGAATTTTATCGAAGAACATTGTTTGACTTTTTGAATTTGAAACTTTGACTCCAAAATTCGTTTTTGATTCTACCAATTAAAATCTGAAAGTTTACAGAAAGAATCACGACCTGGTTTAGGTCCCTTCTGCACTTTTAGTTTTTGGAAATTTGGTTCGAAAATGGCTATGGTTTAAATCACTTCGTGAGCAGAGGTTAACCGGTTTCTTTTATTATTATTTTTTTAAATCGTAGTGTGTAATTGAATGAACTTCCTTTCAATATATTAATGATTGATTTGTTTTATAGCAGATAACAGATCGGTAACAATATTTGATACAAACACAAAAAAAATAACTCAGACAACGATGGGTAACAAATTATTGGACTGTTTTGTGTTTATATATCATATTTAATATATTAATAATTAATAAATATAAAAATATTAATAATAATACTATTAATTATAATATAAATAATAATAATATAAATAATAATTATAATAATAATAATAGTAATAATTATAAGAATGACAACAATAATCTTATTAATGTAAAAATAATAATTTGGATTATTCTTTTATATAATAATAATGATATTGATAACTATAATAATAATAATGATGATGATGTTTAACGATAATAGTAATAGTAATAATAATTATAAAAATAATGATGAAATAACTTACAGGAATCGAATTTTTATATCAAAGTATTATAATTTTAATAGAATTAATAATACTGATATATATATATATATATATATATATATATATATATATATATATATATATATATATATATATATATATATATATATATATATATATATATATATATATTAATATTTATTTTAATAATAATGAAAGTAAAAATAACAACATTAATATAATATCTACATTTTATCTTGTAGTTACATCTATTTTTATTAATTATTTATATAATATATAATATATATTTTATACATTTTAACAATATACCTATAGTACTAATTATGCATAGATATCACATAAATATTTCAACTACTATATACAATTATGTTTTCATTATCAAGTAGATGAATATATTATATATTATATATTGAATCAAATAATCTCAGAGTAAAACATTTAATACTTTGTTAACATTGAGAAATTATGTATATTCAATCTTCCATTTATATTTACATAAAAAATTTTAAATAACAAGTTTAAGTTTTCTTTCTCATTCACCTAATAGTTTATTATATTTAATATATATGTATAGTTATTTATATATACATTTTTGTTTACAGTTAAAGGTTCGTGAATCGTCGAAAAAAAGTCACAGGGTAATTTAATAAATGAAAACAGTTCAAAATTTTGAGATTCAATTAAATAGACTTTGCTTATCATGTCGAAATCATATAAAATTAAGTTTAAATTTGGTCAGAAATTTACGGGTCGTCACAGTACCTACCCGTTAAAGAAATTTCGTCCCCGAAATTTGTTTGAGGTCGTCATGGCTAACATTAAAAATGTTTTTATGACGAATATGAGTTGATAAATAGAGTTTTATCATCATTGAGTAATATAGATAAAACGATTCGATAATGTGAAGCGTACGAGTAAAGCTGCCACAAAAGATTGAGATAGAGATTTAACTTTTGACGTAGTCACGGTGGATTTTCGGAATTCAAGGAATTTAGAGATAATCTTCGAAATCTAAATAAGATCTGAGTCTTCGGAATTTAAGGTAATTAGGATCTTTTTTTAATTAAATGTGGTCATCTGTCTTGATTGCTACGCCTGATATTTTCATTATAAATTAAACCCTTCCGTTCCATTATTTTCATCACTCCTATACTTTCTTTCTTAATTCTTACTTCTAAAAGATTATGAAAATGCTTCATCCAGTTCTAATCCTTGATATTTTCCTAATTATCATTTCTGTCATCCTTCTTTTTAATCTTCCACCAGAAGAATCTGTTTACTTCTACTATTACCTTTGGGTGATATTATTCTTAATTCTACTGTGTCTTTATATTGCTATTCGTATTAATATCTACGGTTTGTAACCTCCGTGTTGTTATTGGACTTTGTATTTTCTCTTATATTTTGGAGCTCTTTGCCTTTTTATTTTCTTCTCGACCTCTAGTAAAGCGAGTAACGGTCCAGAATTCGTAAGTATGGAATTTCGAATGAACTTAATGTTCTAAATAAGAAAGAACGTAATCGCACAATTTGATTTGTCAAATTACCTGAATCACTGAGAATAGAACTATCAAGAATATATTTTCTTGATATGTTCAGAAGTTAAGCAGAATGAAAGAGTTATGTAACATAGCACATGATGATGGTATAGTCTGTGAATCATCATGTTTTATTAGAACTTCTAGCATGACTTACTGTAATATAATCACGTTGGCCAAGTGTCATTATATTATACTAACTCATGCTCTAATTCTCAACACTTCTCCCGAATTCATTCATAATTTATACTTAGATCTTACAGAAGTTTCTAATATAATGTAATACAGATAGCACGAAGAGGTATATAATTTCGGACGAGAATATTTATGAAAATATCTACAGAAATATCGAAGCTATTTATGATAATATTTTGGAATTTCTGAGTTCGAAGATTGATGAAGAAAGATTTTCCGCAAGATTTTAACATAAGTACGGAGCAAGATATTCGTTGAAGGTTCCATCGGATCCAGAATTACTTGAATTCTTTGAATATAGTGTTTGGTCCTTGTATTTGTCTTTGGTCTCCTTCATGTTTAGCTCAAAATGTTTTTCAGTAAAAAAATTTTCTATCGAGCGTTCCCAACATTCCATTCTTTATTATCAAACTTTTGGCCATTTAGACCATCTACAATATGCTACTTCGTCAGCATTTTTAAAGTTAACGGATCTGGATTATCGGTTATCAAACCGAGGGTTTTCAAGAATATTGAAGGTTTTTAGATGATTAAACGCTGATTGTGATCGTCAAGATACAAAGGATGTTTAAGATGAAATCAAGTGGCAAACTTGAAGAAATGTTTAGTTTCATATGTTATAATCAATATTTTAACTCCTTTTAATTGTCCAATATTGGCAGTCCACAGTTAATAGTCCACAGTTAGTAATTCAATAATTCATATATAATTTAATATATAATATTCGAATTAATTAATACGTATCTTGACCCTTTCGATCACAACTCAAAGTATATATATTATTGTAGAATTAACCTCAACCATGTATAGATAACTCGGTCATTACCGCATATAGAGTTTCTATGGTTATTCCAAATAATATATATAGATGCGTCGATATGATATGTCAAAACCTTGTATACGTGTCCCGATATTTAAAGTGCGTAAAATAAATAACAGAAATTAAATGACGATAAATAAAATTGCGAGAATATAAATTGCGATAAATAAAATGTAATCAGTTAGCTAGGAACAGTTAGCGTGGATTCCTAACAATTTTTTTTTCTCATAGTTAATTTGTTTGTTTCTAACAAATTTTTATTTTGTCCAATGTTTTATTCATTATGTCACTTATTGGATTCTGATAGGTCAAAATCCAAATATGATGTTGAATGGAAATGGTTATTCTGCGGTGAACGGATTCGCATATCCGTGGATGTAAGTAGTATAGTAAATGACTGTTGAATCGAATTCAAAGAATGTATAGTGTAACTTATTAATGTGAAATCTAAATATCTCTCGGGTATTTTCTACCCGTTAAAATATTTTCACGATTAACAGTTTGTAAAAAAGAATTTTTAATTACAATCTTTATGAAAATATACTTACATATATATCTTCTTCATATGTAATCATGGATTTATAGATATCGATTGTTAAACCGATGATGAAAGATGTGAATGAAAACATATGTGAATTAATTATGATAGGAGCCCTTTAAAGCTTATTTTATCTTTCTCGGGTATTACCTATCCGTTAAAAAAATTCACACGTCATAGTTAATATGAAAATAATTTTTATTACGATCTCGAGATATACATAAATATATACATATATCCTTTAATCTTGAATAGAAAGTAATGAATTAATATTTCATAATTCATCATTCTCGGTACTCTTCGGTGTCTGTGGTGCTTACGGAGCTTGTGGTGATGGAAATGATGCCGGTGCGGGTGGTGTTGCTGTTGGTGTTGTACTGCTTGTGGTACCTGCGTAGTAGATGCAAGCCTAGCTTCCAAATCGAAAACCGTCACCTCCAGGGTTTCTACTTTACGCTCGAGTCTATGAATTAATTCTACCCATTCTTCCGTAAGGTTTGTCAATTCTTGATATTTAGTTCGAAGTCTTCTAACTTCTTCTAATAATCCTATCTGATTTGAATTCGGGAGTAGAGGACGAATACTATCTTTAACTACATCAAGTCGACCTTCGAGGCGGAAAATCCGTACGAAAAGAGTGAAAATGTTATTGCGAACAGGTTCGCTGGTAAGCGGATCGAGCACTCCGACGTTAGGTGGTAAGTTTGGATCGTGATATGGAGTACCTTCTTCATTTCTCCATAGGATAAGTATTTCACGAACCCATCCCCACTTTCTAAAGAAATCACGGTAGTTGATCGGTTGGTGCGCTCCCGTCACGCTATCTTCGGAGTCAGAGGAACTTGGTCGATTTGTAGAGGCTATCGTACGCGATCACAGAAAAGATTTTTGGTATGAAAAGCTTAGTGACAGCAAATGATAGTTGGATGGTATTCTCAATGCATAATATGCATAGATATATACAGTACCAGGATCCCTTAAATTACGAAGAAATTTACGAAAGATATCAGGCAAAGTTTACCGTAATAGATACGCTAAGATATGAATTTGTCTATAGACTATCTATGCAATAAAGGCAGTAAGGCGTGTCTAGACTTAGGAATGATAAGCAGTTAATTTTCCACTAGGAATGATAAACAATACTTATAATACACAGCTAAGGTCGAAGTCCAGACTCCCTAATGCATCCTAACAACTATTAGTTAGACACACTAATGCAAGACCTGGTTCGCTAGGACCAACGCTCTGATACCAACTTTAACAACCCGTCCT
The DNA here is from genome assembly GCF_046630445.1 of Rutidosis leptorrhynchoides. Classification (NCBI taxonomy): domain Eukaryota; kingdom Viridiplantae; phylum Streptophyta; class Magnoliopsida; order Asterales; family Asteraceae; genus Rutidosis; species Rutidosis leptorrhynchoides. The sequence goes on from NC_092334.1 coordinate 225,054,635, forward strand.
AAACCACCTGGACGAAGTCATCAACATCTGGTCCCATTGCGAGGTACTGACCTAAATATGCCATGAATGACTCCAAGTAATATCGTTAAAATGAGCAAATGCACAGCGGAAGATTTCATTCATACCTGAGAATAAACATGCTTTCAAGTGTCAACCAAAAGGTTGGTGAGTTCATAGGTTTATCATAACAATCATTTCAATATATTAATAGACCACAAGATTTCCATTTATAAATATATGTACACTCGCAAGTGTATAAAAGTATTCTATAAGTTGTTGAGCGCTTCGGTAAACATACTTAACAATTAATGTGGCATATTCCCTTTATTATGAAATCTCCCTACATTGTACCAAGTGTAGTAAAAACGAAGTACTATGCAACCGTTTACGATACTAGAGCAACTAGCCCGGTTGGGGTTGTCAAACCTGATAGATCTATCAATAGGATTCGCGCTTACATGTTCTTCCAACATGTAAATATTAGTTACCAAGCTATTAGGAAAGATATGCAAAGTGGTACAACTCAACGTAGAATATATTTTAAGTACTTGTGTCTATTTCGTCAAACATAAAAAGCAGCGCATGTATTCTCAGCCCACAAATATATATTGCAAAAGCAATTAAAAAGGGAGCAAATGAAACTCACTCTACAATATTTTGTAGTAAAAATATTCATACGACGATACTGAACAATGCAGGGTTGGCCTCAGATTCACGAACCTATATCAGTCATATATATATTAAAACATATACTTGTAGTCGAACAAATATATATTATTATCAGTAATATAATTTTTATATTAATAACTTATATATTTCATTATCTGATTACATATATTCATTTTAATAAATAAGATATTAATATAGTTTAATTACATGTATTAAATATGTTTTTATATAAAATGATAATTTTATAATACTTATAATGTTAATAATAATAATACTACTAATAATATTATTAATGAATATACAAATTTTGTTTTTAATAAATTGATAGATTTAAAAATAATGATACTTTTAGTATTTCTGATAACAATAATAATATTAATAGTAATAATAGCTATAAAAATAACCATTTCACTACTAATGATAATAATTTTAAAAATAGTTCATTTATAATGATACTCATAATAATAATGATAATGTTAATAAAAACACTTATATTAATACTAATCATAAAATGATTCTAATACTAATATTAATGGAAATAATAATAAAGTATATCATTTTCATACTAATAATGATAATAATAATCATAATCTTAATGATAATAATAATTATAATTATATTTACAATTTTGATAATAATAAAAGGTAACTAATACTTATTAGTAATACTAATAATAATAACTATAATACTTAGTAATAATACCAATAATTAATAACACAATAATAATAATAACAATAATACTAATAATAATAAAAATGATAAAAAAATAATAATACTAATAAAAATGAGACTACCTTCAAGAAATAGGCCTTTAAAAAAATACTGTCTCATACCGGGCTCGAACCCGTGACCTCTCGCTCACACTAAAACACCCTAAACCATGCTACCAATCTTGTTTTTCTGGTTTATAATGCAAACCCATAATATATAACTAGTATCTGTTTCAGTTGAATTCATCATCTTCTTCACCAAAAATCCAAACAACCAATATAACACAAAACTTAAAGTAACGAAATTATGATATTGTTAAAAACTTGTAACAATTATATAAATTATAAAATGATGTTATTTAAAAAAAAATGAAAAAAATAAGAAAACAGCCTGTCTGCTGTTCGTGGAAAAAGAATAAAAAAAACTTCGATTTTGATTTCTAAATCATTTTACATATAACTTTCTTCATGAAAAAGGTTGAAAATCATTCCTAAAACTTTTGAAATCGTCAATTGAACTTAAAACATCCATACGATCTGGAATCGAAGAACATTGTTTGACTTTTTGAATTTGAAACTTTGACTCCAAAATTCGTTTTTGATTCTTCCAATTAAAATCTGGAAGTTTACAGAAAGAATCACGACCTGGTTTAGGTCCCTTCTGCACTTTTAGTTTTTGGAAATATGGTTCGAAAATGGCTATGGTTTAATTCACTTCGTGAGCAGAGATTAATCAGTTTCTTTTATTATTATTTTTTTTAAATCGTAGTGTGTAATTGAATGAACTTCCTTTCAATATATGAATGATTGATTTGTTTTATAGCAGATAACGGATCGACAACAATATTCGATACAAACACAAAAAAATAACTCAGACAACGATGGGTAACAAATTATTGGACTATTTTTTGTTTATATATCATATTTAATATATTAATAATTAATAAATATAAATATATTAATAATAATACTATTAATTATAATATAAATAATAATAGTATAAATAATAATAATAATAATAATAATAATAATAATAATAATAATAATAATAATAATAATAATAATAATAATAATAATAATAATAATTATAATAATAATTATAATAATAATAATAATAATAGTAATAATTATAAGAATGACAATAATAATCTTATTAATGTACAAATAATAATTTGTATTTTTTTTATATAATAATAATGATATTGATAACTATAATAATAATAATGATGATGATTTTTAACGATAATAGTAATAATAATTATAAAAATAATGCTGAAATAACTTACAGGTATCAAATTTTTATATCAAAGTATTATAATTTTAATAGAATTAAAAATACTGATATATATATATATATATATATATATATATATTAATATTAATATTTATTTTATCTTGTAGTTACATCTATTTTTATTAATTATTTATATAATATATATTATATATTTTATACATTTTAACAATATACCTATAGTACTAATTATGCATAGATATCACATAAATATTTCAACTACTATATACAATTATGTTTTCATTATCAAGTAGATGAATATATTATATATTATATATTGAAACAAATAATCTCAGAGTAAAACATTTAATACTTTGTTAACATTGACAAATTATGTATATTCAATCTTCTATTTATATTTACATAAATAATTTTAAATAACAAGTTTAAGTTTTCTTTCTCATTCACCTAATAGTTTATTATATTTAATATATATGTATAGTTATTTATATATACATTTTTGTTTACAGTTAAAGGTTCGTGAATCGTCGAAAAAAAAGTCACAGGGTAATTTAATAAATGAAAACAGTTCAAAATTTTGAGTCTCAATTAAATAGACTTTGCTTATCATGTCGAAACCATATAAAATTAAGTTTAAATTTGGTTGAAAATTTCCCGGTCGTCACAGGCGTTCAGGTGGTTTGGACGTCGTCCAAAGTGTCTGACGGGCCAGCTGTGTAATTTTAAGATTTTAAAAGGGGTATGTTGGTCTTTTCACTTGGGGTCATTTGGAGCCTTCAAAGATGACCCATTGATCATCTTATCCTCACTTTACATCCACAAACACTCTCATCCTTATCTAGAGAGAGAGTAAGAGTTTAGAGAGAGATGTTGATTTGGAGAAGAAGGAGTCGAATTCTCACCAAAGCTCGGGTTTTAAAGTTGTTCATCTCGTTCTCGGCTACATTGTGGTGGTATTGGTAAGTTCAAACTCCGAATTTCATTTGTTAGATTTGATATTCAAGTTAGGGTTTGAGCTTGATTAGTTGTGAAATCCTTTTTGATGATGAAGTGGGTTTAGGGTGACTACTTATTCTTGTCACTTGGTAGGTTTGGGTTGGTTGACGATTTAGCCATGATTAGGCTTTGATAATGGTTATAATCACTAGTGTTAGTGATTATGGAAGTGTTGGAACCCATTTGGGGGTATTTGGTTGACTAATTTTGAAATGGGTCAAAATTAGGGTTTGGAGTCAATTTGGGCAAGACGAGTGTTTAACACTTGTGTTTGGGTTTGTTTGGCGTATTAGGACCATTCTCACTTGTTTTAGTGATTATTGGTTGGTTTGGACGCGGTTTGGTGTTTGGAAGTGCAATGGGTCAAAATTGCACTAGTTTCAATACGGGTTGGTTTGTAAATCCACATTAATTATGTTGTTGTATTTGTGATATTGGAATAGGTACTTTCCATTGACTTGTTGCGGATTTGTTCGGTTACATTCATCAAGGCGACAAGGTGAGTGTTAATATCCTATGTGCATATGTATGTGTAGGATAGGTGCGGGTCGGATGAAGTGGTTCTCGATTATAGAGCTCACTTCACATATATGTGGATTTGATTGACTTGCGTATAGGTCCAATTGGCACGGTTGTGCATTTTGGTTGACCACCTTTTGCGAGGTGCACACTTTGTGTGTACGTTATCACATGTGCTTGTGATGTGGATTATATAACCCCAATGGCGAAGGGTTGATATTGAGTTATGATTGGATAACCCCGATGTGGTGGATTTTATAATCTCGTGACCGTGGGTTTTGAATTGGGAAGTGAATCACGTGTGGATGCGGATTCACGATGACACGTGTAGTTCAGTCATCTTATTGAGGTAGTGATCTCGTGTGGTTGCGGATTCACTAAGGCTCGTGTAGTTCGGCCAACCTCGATGTTGTTATGGTAATGAAGATAGTAGTCTCGTGTGGATGCGGATTTACTACGGCTCGTGTAGTTCGGCCAATCTTCATTGTGGTAATTGACTTTTGATATTGGGTTAAAGGGTTAACCTTGGGCGTTTTACGCTTTGTTGTTGTATGCATATATCGTCGTATTATTGTGATGTAGCTAACCCTCCGGGTGAAGCTTGGTGAAGTTGTTCATAGCGTCGTTGGTGAACTTACTTGTTGATTATTAGCTTGTTGTATAGCGTTTGAACGGTATGCATAGATTGCTAGTCTTATACTTGGATGCTCCGGTATGTGCTATTTGATTATTCGTGTGGCGTGTCCATTTTATGCTTATATATGTATGTAGTATATTCTCACTCACTAGGCGTTAGCTTATCCTATCGTTGTTTACATTTTTTAGATTTGCATGGATGCGGTGGCTCGGGTAAGCGTGGGAGCTAGTGGACTTGCGTAGTTGCTTAGAAGACGTGCTTTTGGATTGATTAGGATTGGGTAGCGTATCCCCAAGCGCCATGCTCGATCTTTAGTTTATTTTAAAACTCACGTGGTCGAAAACTTGTAATTTTGTACGAAAGTCGTAAAACGGCCGGTGCGGGCCTGGTGTTGTAAAAGTCGGTTTTATTGTGGAAAGCTCTTAGTTTTAATTATTCAAACATATGGTGAAAGTGTTTTCGAGTGAAAGTGACAGGAAGTAGGTTTTCCACTCGCGTAAAATTGTAATGCTGATCAGAATCTGTTAGTTCATTTGGACGCCGTCCAAAAGGCTTGGACGCCGTCCAGTCCTTCAGAGCTGGA